>NW_027189416.1:186901-212461 GCF_040958095.1 Procambarus clarkii | reverse complement strand
AATGGCTGCTGAAGTTCAACTCTGGAAAGTGTAAGGTGATGAAATTAGGCGAAGGGAGCAGGAGGCTGAACACAAGGTATCATCTGGGAGGGGAAATCCTGCAAGAATCAAATAGAGAGAAGGATCTGGGGGTTGATATCACACCGAACCTGTCCCCAGAGGCCCACATCAAAAGAATATCATCAGCGGCATATGCTAGACTGGCCAACATAAGAACTGCCTTCAGAAACTTGTGTAAGGAATCTTTCAGAACCCTGTATACCACTTATGTAAGACCAATCCTGGAGTATGCAGCTCCAGCCTGGAGTCCATACCTAGTTAAACACAAGACAAAGTTAGAGAAGATTCAGCGGTATGCCACCAGGCTCGTCCCGGAACTGAGAGGATTGAGCTACGAGGAAAGGCTAAAGGAGCTGAACCTCACATCCCTGGAAAACAGAAGAGTAAGGGGAGACATGATAACCACCTACAAAATTCTCAGGGAAATTGACAGGGTGGACAAAGACAAACTCTTCAGCACGGGTGGGACACGAACAAGGGGACACAGGTGGAAACTTAGTACCCAGATGAGCCACAGAGACGTTAGAAAGAATTTTTTCAGTGTCAGAGTAGTTAATAAATGGAATGCACTAGGAAGTGATGTGGTGGAGGCTGACTCCATACACAGTTTCAAATGTAGGTATGATAGAGCCCAGTAGGCTCAGGAATCTGTACACCAGTTGATTGACAGTTAAGAGGCGGGACCAAAGAGCCAAAGCTCAACCCCCGCAAGCACAATTAGGTGAGTACAATTAGGTGAGTACACACACACACACACACACACACACACACACACACACACACACACACACACACACACACACACACACACACACACACACACACACACACACACACACACACACTTACTAACGTACTAGTACGTTACTTAAGCAACAGGAAACTTAACGGGAGTACTTAAGCAACAGGAAACAGCGAGTAACGGTGAGGGGGAAGACATCAGAGTGGCGAGATGTCACCAGCGGAGTCCCACAGGGCTCAGTACTTGGACCCATCCTGTTTCTAATATATGTGAACGATCTTCCAGAGGGTATAGACTCATTCCTCTCGATGTTTGCTGATGATGCAAAAATTATGAGAAGAATCAAGACGGATGAAGATAGACAGAGACTACAGGATGACCTGGATAAACTGGAGGAATGGTCTAGAAAATGGCTGCTGAAGTTCAACTCTGGAAAGTGTAAGGTGATGAAATTAGGCGAAGGGAGCAGGAGGCTGAACACAAGGTATCATCTGGGAGGGGAAATCCTGCAAGAATCAAATAGAGAGAAGGATCTGGGGGTTGATATCACACCGAACCTGTCCCCAGAGGCCCACATCAAAAGAATATCATCAGCGGCATATGCTAGACTGGCCAACATAAGAACTGCCTTCAGAAACTTGTGTAAGGAATCTTTCAGAACCCTGTATACCACTTATGTAAGACCAATCCTGGAGTATGCAGCTCCAGCCTGGAGTCCATACCTAGTTAAACACAAGACAAAGTTAGAGAAGATTCAGCGGTATGCCACCAGGCTCGTCCCGGAACTGAGAGGATTGAGCTACGAGGAAAGGCTAAAGGAGCTGAACCTCACATCCCTGGAAAACAGAAGAGTAAGGGGAGACATGATAACCACCTACAAAATTCTCAGGGAAATTGACAGGGTGGACAAAGACAAACTCTTCAGCACGGGTGGGACACGAACAAGGGGACACAGGTGGAAACTTAGTACCCAGATGAGCCACAGAGACGTTAGAAAGAATTTTTTCAGTGTCAGAGTAGTTAATAAATGGAATGCACTAGGAAGTGATGTGGTGGAGGCTGACTCCATACACAGTTTCAAATGTAGGTATGATAGAGCCCAGTAGGCTCAGGAATCTGTACACCAGTTGATTGACAGTTGAGAGGCGGGACCAAAGAGCCAAAGCTCAACCCCCGCAAGCACAATTAGGTGAGTACAATTAGGTGAGTACACACACACACACACACACACACACACACACACACACACACACACACACACACACACACACACACACACACACACACACACACACACACACACACACACACACACACACACACACACTTACTAACGTACTAGTACGTTACTTAAGCAACAGGAAACTTAACGGGAGTACTTAAGCAACAGGAAACAGCGAGTAACGGTGAGGGGGAAGACATCAGAGTGGCGAGATGTCACCAGCGGAGTCCCACAGGGCTCAGTACTTGGACCCATCCTGTTTCTAATATATGTGAACGATCTTCCAGAGGGTATAGACTCATTCCTCTCGATGTTTGCTGATGATGCAAAAATTATGAGAAGAATCAAGACGGATGAAGATAGACAGAGACTACAGGATGACCTGGATAAACTGGAGGAATGGTCTAGAAAATGGCTGCTGAAGTTCAACTCTGGAAAGTGTAAGGTGATGAAATTAGGCGAAGGGAGCAGGAGGCTGAACACAAGGTATCATCTGGGAGGGGAAATCCTGCAAGAATCAAATAGAGAGAAGGATCTGGGGGTTGATATCACACCGAACCTGTCCCCAGAGGCCCACATCAAAAGAATATCATCAGCGGCATATGCTAGACTGGCCAACATAAGAACTGCCTTCAGAAACTTGTGTAAGGAATCTTTCAGAACCCTGTATACCACTTATGTAAGACCAATCCTGGAGTATGCAGCTCCAGCCTGGAGTCCATACCTAGTTAAACACAAGACAAAGTTAGAGAAGATTCAGCGGTATGCCACCAGGCTCGTCCCGGAACTGAGAGGATTGAGCTACGAGGAAAGGCTAAAGGAGCTGAACCTCACATCCCTGGAAAACAGAAGAGTAAGGGGAGACATGATAACCACCTACAAAATTCTCAGGGAAATTGACAGGGTGGACAAAGACAAACTCTTCATCACGGGTGGGACACGAACAAGGGGACACAGGTGGAAACTTAGTACCCAGATGAGCCACAGAGACGTTAGAAAGAATTTTTTCAGTGTCAGAGTAGTTAATAAATGGAATGCACTAGGAAGTGATGTGGTGGAGGCTGACTCCATACACAGTTTCAAATGTAGGTATGATAGAGCCCAGTAGGCTCAGGAATCTGTACACCAGTTGATTGACAGTTGAGAGGCGGGACCAAAGAGCCAAAGCTCAACCCCCGCAAGCACAATTAGGTGAGTACACACACACACACACACACACACACACACACACACACACACACACACACATACACACACACACACACACACACACACACACACACACACACACACACACACACACACACTTACTAACGTACTAGTACGTTACTTAAGCAACAGGAAACTTAACGGGAGTACTTAAGCAACAGGAAACAGCGAGTAACGGTGAGGGGGAAGACATCAGAGTGGCGAGATGTCACCAGCGGAGTCCCACAGGGCTCAGTACTTGGACCCATCCTGTTTCTAATATATGTGAACGATCTTCCAGAGGGTATAGACTCATTCCTCTCGATGTTTGCTGATGATGCAAAAATTATGAGAAGAATCAAGACGGATGAAGATAGACAGAGACTACAGGATGACCTGGATAAACTGGAGGAATGGTCTAGAAAATGGCTGCTGAAGTTCAACTCTGGAAAGTGTAAGGTGATGAAATTAGGCGAAGGGAGCAGGAGGCTGAACACAAGGTATCATCTGGGAGGGGAAATCCTGCAAGAATCAAATAGAGAGAAGGATCTGGGGGTTGATATCACACCGAACCTGTCCCCAGAGGCCCACATCAAAAGAATATCATCAGCGGCATATGCTAGACTGGCCAACATAAGAACTGCCTTCAGAAACTTGTGTAAGGAATCTTTCAGAACCCTGTATACCACTTATGTAAGACCAATCCTGGAGTATGCAGCTCCAGCCTGGAGTCCATACCTAGTTAAACACAAGACAAAGTTAGAGAAGATTCAGCGGTATGCCACCAGGCTCGTCCCGGAACTGAGAGGATTGAGCTACGAGGAAAGGCTAAAGGAGCTGAACCTCACATCCCTGGAAAACAGAAGAGTAAGGGGAGACATGATAACCACCTACAAAATTCTCAGGGAAATTGACAGGGTGGACAAAGACAAACTCTTCAGCACGGGTGGGACACGAACAAGGGGACACAGGTGGAAACTTAGTACCCAGATGAGCCACAGAGACGTTAGAAAGAATTTTTTCAGTGTCAGAGTAGTTAATAAATGGAATGCACTAGGAAGTGATGTGGTGGAGGCTGACTCCATACACAGTTTCAAATGTAGGTATGATAGAGCCCAGTAGGCTCAGGAATCTGTACACCAGTTGATTGACAGTTGAGAGGCGGGACCAAAGAGCCAAAGCTCAACCCCCGCAAGCACAATTAGGTGAGTACAATTAGGTGAGTACACACACACACACACACACACACACACACACACACACACACACACACACACACACACACACACACACACACACACACACACACACACACACACACACACACACACACACACACACACACACACACACACACTTACTAACGTACTAGTACGTTACTTAAGCAACAGGAAACTTAACGGGAGTACTTAAGCAACAGGAAACAGCGAGTAACGGTGAGGGGGAAGACATCAGAGTGGCGAGATGTCACCAGCGGAGTCCCACAGGGCTCAGTACTTGGACCCATCCTGTTTCTAATATATGTGAACGATCTTCCAGAGGGTATAGACTCATTCCTCTCGATGTTTGCTGATGATGCAAAAATTATGAGAAGAATCAAGACGGATGAAGATAGACAGAGACTACAGGATGACCTGGATAAACTGGAGGAATGGTCTAGAAAATGGCTGCTGAAGTTCAACTCTGGAAAGTGTAAGGTGATGAAATTAGGCGAAGGGAGCAGGAGGCTGAACACAAGGTATCATCTGGGAGGGGAAATCCTGCAAGAATCAAATAGAGAGAAGGATCTGGGGGTTGATATCACACCGAACCTGTCCCCAGAGGCCCACATCAAAAGAATATCATCAGCGGCATATGCTAGACTGGCCAACATAAGAACTGCCTTCAGAAACTTGTGTAAGGAATCTTTCAGAACCCTGTATACCACTTATGTAAGACCAATCCTGGAGTATGCAGCTCCAGCCTGGAGTCCATACCTAGTTAAACACAAGACAAAGTTAGAGAAGATTCAGCGGTATGCCACCAGGCTCGTCCCGGAACTGAGAGGATTGAGCTACGAGGAAAGGCTAAAGGAGCTGAACCTCACATCCCTGGAAAACAGAAGAGTAAGGGGAGACATGATAACCACCTACAAAATTCTCAGGGAAATTGACAGGGTGGACAAAGACAAACTCTTCAGCACGGGTGGGACACGAACAAGGGGACACAGGTGGAAACTTAGTACCCAGATGAGCCACAGAGACGTTAGAAAGAATTTTTTCAGTGTCAGAGTAGTTAATAAATGGAATGCACTAGGAAGTGATGTGGTGGAGGCTGACTCCATACACAGTTTCAAATGTAGGTATGATAGAGCCCAGTAGGCTCAGGAATCTGTACACCAGTTGATTGACAGTTGAGAGGCGGGACCAAAGAGCCAAAGCTCAACCCCCGCAAGCACAATTAGGTGAGTACAATTAGGTGAGTACACACACACACACACACACACACACACACACACACACACACACACACACACACACACACACACACACACACACACACACACACACACACACACACACACACACACTTACTAACGTACTAGTACGTTACTTAAGCAACAGGAAACTTAACGGGAGTACTTAAGCAACAGGAAACAGCGAGTAACGGTGAGGGGGAAGACATCAGAGTGGCGAGATGTCACCAGCGGAGTCCCACAGGGCTCAGTACTTGGACCCATCCTGTTTCTAATATATGTGAACGATCTTCCAGAGGGTATAGACTCATTCCTCTCGATGTTTGCTGATGATGCAAAAATTATGAGAAGAATCAAGACGGATGAAGATAGACAGAGACTACAGGATGACCTGGATAAACTGGAGGAATGGTCTAGAAAATGGCTGCTGAAGTTCAACTCTGGAAAGTGTAAGGTGATGAAATTAGGCGAAGGGAGCAGGAGGCTGAACACAAGGTATCATCTGGGAGGGGAAATCCTGCAAGAATCAAATAGAGAGAAGGATCTGGGGGTTGATATCACACCGAACCTGTCCCCAGAGGCCCACATCAAAAGAATATCATCAGCGGCATATGCTAGACTGGCCAACATAAGAACTGCCTTCAGAAACTTGTGTAAGGAATCTTTCAGAACCCTGTATACCACTTATGTAAGACCAATCCTGGAGTATGCAGCTCCAGCCTGGAGTCCATACCTAGTTAAACACAAGACAAAGTTAGAGAAGATTCAGCGGTATGCCACCAGGCTCGTCCCGGAACTGAGAGGATTGAGCTACGAGGAAAGGCTAAAGGAGCTGAACCTCACATCCCTGGAAAACAGAAGAGTAAGGGGAGACATGATAACCACCTACAAAATTCTCAGGGAAATTGACAGGGTGGACAAAGACAAACTCTTCAGCACGGGTGGGACACGAACAAGGGGACACAGGTGGAAACTTAGTACCCAGATGAGCCACAGAGACGTTAGAAAGAATTTTTTCAGTGTCAGAGTAGTTAATAAATGGAATGCACTAGGAAGTGATGTGGTGGAGGCTGACTCCATACACAGTTTCAAATGTAGGTATGATAGAGCCCAGTAGGCTCAGGAATCTGTACACCAGTTGATTGACAGTTGAGAGGCGGGACCAAAGAGCCAAAGCTCAACCCCCGCAAGCACAATTAGGTGAGTACAATTAGGTGAGTACACACACACACACACACACACACACACACACACACACACACACACACACACACACACACACACACACACACACACACACACACACACACACACACACACACACACACACACACACACACACACACACACTTACTAACGTACTAGTACGTTACTTAAGCAACAGGAAACTTAACGGGAGTACTTAAGCAACAGGAAACAGCGAGTAACGGTGAGGGGGAAGACATCAGAGTGGCGAGATGTCACCAGCGGAGTCCCACAGGGCTCAGTACTTGGACCCATCCTGTTTCTAATATATGTGAACGATCTTCCAGAGGGTATAGACTCATTCCTCTCGATGTTTGCTGATGATGCAAAAATTATGAGAAGAATCAAGACGGATGAAGATAGACAGAGACTACAGGATGACCTGGATAAACTGGAGGAATGGTCTAGAAAATGGCTGCTGAAGTTCAACTCTGGAAAGTGTAAGGTGATGAAATTAGGCGAAGGGAGCAGGAGGCTGAACACAAGGTATCATCTGGGAGGGGAAATCCTGCAAGAATCAAATAGAGAGAAGGATCTGGGGGTTGATATCACACCGAACCTGTCCCCAGAGGCCCACATCAAAAGAATATCATCAGCGGCATATGCTAGACTGGCCAACATAAGAACTGCCTTCAGAAACTTGTGTAAGGAATCTTTCAGAACCCTGTATACCACTTATGTAAGACCAATCCTGGAGTATGCAGCTCCAGCCTGGAGTCCATACCTAGTTAAACACAAGACAAAGTTAGAGAAGATTCAGCGGTATGCCACCAGGCTCGTCCCGGAACTGAGAGGATTGAGCTACGAGGAAAGGCTAAAGGAGCTGAACCTCACATCCCTGGAAAACAGAAGAGTAAGGGGAGACATGATAACCACCTACAAAATTCTCAGGGAAATTGACAGGGTGGACAAAGACAAACTCTTCAGCACGGGTGGGACACGAACAAGGGGACACAGGTGGAAACTTAGTACCCAGATGAGCCACAGAGACGTTAGAAAGAATTTTTTCAGTGTCAGAGTAGTTAATAAATGGAATGCACTAGGAAGTGATGTGGTGGAGGCTGACTCCATACACAGTTTCAAATGTAGGTATGATAGAGCCCAGTAGGCTCAGGAATCTGTACACCAGTTGATTGACAGTTGAGAGGCGGGACCAAAGAGCCAAAGCTCAACCCCCGCAAGCACAATTAGGTGAGTACAATTAGGTGAGTACACACACACACACACACACACACACACACACACACACACACACACACACACACACACACACACACACACACACACACACACACACACACACACACACACTTACTAACGTACTAGTACGTTACTTAAGCAACAGGAAACTTAACGGGAGTACTTAAGCAACAGGAAACAGCGAGTAACGGTGAGGGGGAAGACATCAGAGTGGCGAGATGTCACCAGCGGAGTCCCACAGGGCTCAGTACTTGGACCCATCCTGTTTCTAATATATGTGAACGATCTTCCAGAGGGTATAGACTCATTCCTCTCGATGTTTGCTGATGATGCAAAAATTATGAGAAGAATCAAGACGGATGAAGATAGACAGAGACTACAGGATGACCTGGATAAACTGGAGGAATGGTCTAGAAAATGGCTGCTGAAGTTCAACTCTGGAAAGTGTAAGGTGATGAAATTAGGCGAAGGGAGCAGGAGGCTGAACACAAGGTATCATCTGGGAGGGGAAATCCTGCAAGAATCAAATAGAGAGAAGGATCTGGGGGTTGATATCACACCGAACCTGTCCCCAGAGGCCCACATCAAAAGAATATCATCAGCGGCATATGCTAGACTGGCCAACATAAGAACTGCCTTCAGAAACTTGTGTAAGGAATCTTTCAGAACCCTGTATACCACTTATGTAAGACCAATCCTGGAGTATGCAGCTCCAGCCTGGAGTCCATACCTAGTTAAACACAAGACAAAGTTAGAGAAGATTCAGCGGTATGCCACCAGGCTCGTCCCGGAACTGAGAGGATTGAGCTACGAGGAAAGGCTAAAGGAGCTGAACCTCACATCCCTGGAAAACAGAAGAGTAAGGGGAGACATGATAACCACCTACAAAATTCTCAGGGAAATTGACAGGGTGGACAAAGACAAACTCTTCAGCACGGGTGGGACACGAACAAGGGGACACAGGTGGAAACTTAGTACCCAGATGAGCCACAGAGACGTTAGAAAGAATTTTTTCAGTGTCAGAGTAGTTAATAAATGGAATGCACTAGGAAGTGATGTGGTGGAGGCTGACTCCATACACAGTTTCAAATGTAGGTATGATAGAGCCCAGTAGGCTCAGGAATCTGTACACCAGTTGATTGACAGTTGAGAGGCGGGACCAAAGAGCCAAAGCTCAACCCCCGCAAGCACAATTAGGTGAGTACAATTAGGTGAGTACACACACACACACACACACACACACACACACACACACACACACACACACACACACACACACACACACACACACACACACACACACACACACACGCACACACACACACACACACACACACACACACACACACACACACACACACACACACACACACACACACACACACACACACACACACACACACACACACACACACACACACACACAGACACACACACACACACACACACACACACACACACACACACACACACACACACACACACACACACACACAGAAGGCTGGGCAGACTGCATATTTCTTGACTGCCAAAAGGCCTTTGATACGGTACCGCACATGAGACTGCTATACAAACTTGAGAGGCAGGCAGGAGTAAGCGGAAAGGCCCTAGTATGGGTGAAGAACTACCTAACAGGAAGGAGCCAGAGGGTAATGGTAAGGGGCGAAAAGTCGGACTGGCGAACAGTAACAAGTGGAGTACCTCAAGGATCGGTGCTGGGACCAATCCTCTTTCTAATTTACGTAAATGATATGTTTACAGGAGTGGAATCATACATGTCAATGTTTGCAGATGACGCAAAATTAATGAGAAGAGTTGTGACAGACGAGGATTGTAGGATCCTCCAAGAGGACTTAAACAGGCTGCAGAGATGGTCAGGGAAATGGCTACTGGAGTTTAACACCAGTAAATGTAAAGTTATGGAAATGGGATCAGGTGACAGGAGACCAAAGGGACAGTACACAATGAAGGGGAACAGCCTACCTGTAACGATTCGAGAAAGAGACCTGGGAGTGGATGTGACACCTAATCTAACTCCTGAGGCACATATAAATAGGATAACGACAGCAGCGTACTCTACACTGGCGAAAATTAGAACTTCATTCAGAAACCTAAATGAGGAAGCTTTTAGGGCGCTTTACACTGCCTACGTGAGACCCGTCTTAGAGTATGCCGCGCCATCATGGAGCCCCCACCTGAAGAAACACATAAAGAAACTGGAGAAGGTTCAGAGGTTTGCGACGAGGCTTGTCCCAGAGCTACGAGGGATGGGATATGAAGAGCGGCTGAAGGAACTGAACCTTACGACACTAGAGAAAAGAAGGGAGAGAGGAGATATGATAGGGACATATAAAATACTCAGGGGAATTGACAAAGTGGAAATAGATGAAATGTTCACACGTAATAATAACAGAATGAGGGGACATGGGTGGAAACTGGAAACTCAGATGAGTCACAGAGATGTTAGGAAGTTTTCTTTTAGCGTGAGAGTAGTAGAAAAATGGAATGCACTTGGGGAACAGGTTGTGGAAGCAAATACTATTCATACTTTTAAAACTAGGTATGATAGGGAAATGGGACAGGAGTCATTGCTGTAAACAACCGATAGCTAGAAAGGCGGGATCCAAGAGTCAATGCTCGATCCTGCAAGCACATATAGGTGAGTACATATAGGTGAGTACACACACACACACACACACACACACACACACACACACACACACACACACACACACACACACACACACACACACACACACACACACACACACACACACACTTACTAACGTACTAGTACGTTACTTAAGCAACAGGAAACTTAACGGGAGTACTTAAGCAACAGGAAACAGCGAGTAACGGTGAGGGGGAAGACATCAGAGTGGCGAGATGTCACCAGCGGAGTCCCACAGGGCTCAGTACTTGGACCCATCCTGTTTCTAATATATGTGAACGATCTTCCAGAGGGTATAGACTCATTCCTCTCGATGTTTGCTGATGATGCAAAAATTATGAGAAGAATCACGACGGATGAAGATAGACAGAGACTACAGGATGACCTGGATAAACTGGAGGAATGGTCTAGAAAATGGCTGCTGAAGTTCAACTCTGGAAAGTGTAAGGTGATGAAATTAGGCGAAGGGAGCAGGAGGCTGAACACAAGGTATCATCTGGGAGGGGAAATCCTGCAAGAATCAAATAGAGAGAAGGATCTGGGGGTTGATATCACACCGAACCTGTCCCCAGAGGCCCACATCAAAAGAATATCATCAGCGGCATATGCTAGACTGGCCAACATAAGAACTGCCTTCAGAAACTTGTGTAAGGAATCTTTCAGAACCCTGTATACCACTTATGTAAGACCAATCCTGGAGTATGCAGCTCCAGCCTGGAGTCCATACCTAGTTAAACACAAGACAAAGTTAGAGAAGATTCAGCGGTATGCCACCAGGCTCGTCCCGGAACTGAGAGGATTGAGCTACGAGGAAAGGCTAAAGGAGCTGAACCTCACATCCCTGGAAAACAGAAGAGTAAGGGGAGACATGATAACCACCTACAAAATTCTCAGGGAAATTGACAGGGTGGACAAAGACAAACTCTTCAGCACGGGTGGGACACGAACAAGGGGACACAGGTGGAAACTTAGTACCCAGATGAGCCACAGAGACGTTAGAAAGAATTTTTTCAGTGTCAGAGTAGTTAATAAATGGAATGCACTAGGAAGTGATGTGGTGGAGGCTGACTCCATACACAGTTTCAAATGTAGGTATGATAGAGCCCAGTAGGCTCAGGAATCTGTACACCAGTTGATTGACAGTTGAGAGGCGGGACCAAAGAGCCAAAGCTCAACCCCCGCAAGCACAATTAGGTGAGTACAATTAGGTGAGTACACACACACACACACACACACACACACACACACACACACACACACACACACACACACACACACACACACACACACACACACACACACACACACACACACACACACACACACACACACACACACACAGAGAAGGCTGGGCAGACTGCATATTTCTTGACTGCCAAAAGGCCTTTGATACGGTACCGCACATGAGACTGCTATACAAACTTGAGAGGCAGGCAGGAGTAAGCGGAAAGGCCCTAGTATGGGTGAAGAACTACCTAACAGGAAGGAGCCAGAGGGTAATGGTAAGGGGCGAAAAGTCGGACTGGCGAACAGTAACAAGTGGAGTACCTCAAGGATCGGTGCTGGGACCAATCCTCTTTCTAATTTACGTAAATGATATGTTTACAGGAGTGGAATCATACATGTCAATGTTTGCAGATGACGCAAAATTAATGAGAAGAGTTGTGACAGACGAGGATTGTAGGATCCTCCAAGAGGACTTAAACAGGCTGCAGAGATGGTCAGGGAAATGGCTACTGGAGTTTAACACCAGTAAATGTAAAGTTATGGAAATGGGATCAGGTGACAGGAGACCAAAGGGACAGTACACAATGAAGGGGAACAGCCTACCTGTAACGATTCGAGAAAGAGACCTGGGAGTGGATGTGACACCTAATCTAACTCCTGAGGCACATATAAATAGGATAACGACAGCAGCGTACTCTACACTGGCGAAAATTAGAACTTCATTCAGAAACCTAAATGAGGAAGCTTTTAGGGCGCTTTACACTGCCTACGTGAGACCCGTCTTAGAGTATGCCGCGCCATCATGGAGCCCCCACCTGAAGAAACACATAAAGAAACTGGAGAAGGTTCAGAGGTTTGCGACGAGGCTTGTCCCAGAGCTACGAGGGATGGGATATGAAGAGCGGCTGAAGGAACTGAACCTTACGACACTAGAGAAAAGAAGGGAGAGAGGAGATATGATAGGGACATATAAAATACTCAGGGGAATTGACAAAGTGGAAATAGATGAAATGTTCACACGTAATAATAACAGAATGAGGGGACATGGGTGGAAACTGGAAACTCAGATGAGTCACAGAGATGTTAGGAAGTTTTCTTTTAGCGTGAGAGTAGTAGAAAAATGGAATGCACTTGGGGAACAGGTTGTGGAAGCAAATACTATTCATACTTTTAAAACTAGGTATGATAGGGAAATGGGACAGGAGTCATTGCTGTAAACAACCGATAGCTAGAAAGGCGGGATCCAAGAGTCAATGCTCGATCCTGCAAGCACATATGGGTGAGTACATATAGGTGAGTACACACACACACACACACACACACACACACACACACACACACACACACACACACACACACACACACACACACACACACACACACACACACACACACACACACACACACACACACTTACTAACGTACTAGTACGTTACTTAAGCAACAGGAAACTTAACGGGAGTACTTAAGCAACAGGAAACAGCGAGTAACGGTGAGGGGGAAGACATCAGAGTGGCGAGATGTCACCAGCGGAGTCCCACAGGGCTCAGTACTTGGACCCATCCTGTTTCTAATATATGTGAACGATCTTCCAGAGGGTATAGACTCATTCCTCTCGATGTTTGCTGATGATGCAAAAATTATGAGAAGAATCAAGACGGATGAAGATAGACAGAGACTACAGGATGACCTGGATAAACTGGAGGAATGGTCTAGAAAATGGCTGCTGAAGTTCAACTCTGGAAAGTGTAAGGTGATGAAATTAGGCGAAGGGAGCAGGAGGCTGAACACAAGGTATCATCTGGGAGGGGAAATCCTGCAAGAATCAAATAGAGAGAAGGATCTGGGGGTTGATATCACACCGAACCTGTCCCCAGAGGCCCACATCAAAAGAATATCATCAGCGGCATATGCTAGACTGGCCAACATAAGAACTGCCTTCAGAAACTTGTGTAAGGAATCTTTCAGAACCCTGTATACCACTTATGTAAGACCAATCCTGGAGTATGCAGCTCCAGCCTGGAGTCCATACCTAGTTAAACACAAGACAAAGTTAGAGAAGATTCAGCGGTATGCCACCAGGCTCGTCCCGGAACTGAGAGGATTGAGCTACGAGGAAAGGCTAAAGGAGCTGAACCTCACATCCCTGGAAAACAGAAGAGTAAGGGGAGACATGATAACCACCTACAAAATTCTCAGGGAAATTGACAGGGTGGACAAAGACAAACTCTTCAGCACGGGTGGGACACGAACAAGGGGACACAGGTGGAAACTTAGTACCCAGATGAGCCACAGAGACGTTAGAAAGAATTTTTTCAGTGTCAGAGTAGTTAATAAATGGAATGCACTAGGAAGTGATGTGGTGGAGGCTGACTCCATACACAGTTTCAAATGTAGGTATGATAGAGCCCAGTAGGCTCAGGAATCTGTACACCAGTTGATTGACAGTTGAGAGGCGGGACCAAAGAGCCAAAGCTCAACCCCCGCAAGCACAATTAGGTGAGTACAATTAGGTGAGTACACACACACACACACACACACACACACACACACACACACACACACACACACACACACACACACACACACACACACACACACACACACACACACACACACTTACTAACGTACTAGTACGTTACTTAAGCAACAGGAAACTTAACGGGAGTACTTAAGCAACAGGAAACAGCGAGTAACGGTGAGGGGGAAGACATCAGAGTGGCGAGATGTCACCAGCGGAGTCCCACAGGGCTCAGTACTTGGACCCATCCTGTTTCTAATATATGTGAACGATCTTCCAGAGGGTATAGACTCATTCCTCTCGATGTTTGCTGATGATGCAAAAATTATGAGAAGAATCAAGACGGATGAAGATAGACAGAGACTACAGGATGACCTGGATAAACTGGAGGAATGGTCTAGAAAATGGCTGCTGAAGTTCAACTCTGGAAAGTGTAAGGTGATGAAATTAGGCGAAGGGAGCAGGAGGCTGAACACAAGGTATCATCTGGGAGGGGAAATCCTGCAAGAATCAAATAGAGAGAAGGATCTGGGGGTTGATATCACACCGAACCTGTCCCCAGAGGCCCACATCAAAAGAATATCATCAGCGGCATATGCTAGACTGGCCAACATAAGAACTGCCTTCAGAAACTTGTGTAAGGAATCTTTCAGAACCCTGTATACCACTTATGTAAGACCAATCCTGGAGTATGCAGCTCCAGCCTGGAGTCCATACCTAGTTAAACACAAGACAAAGTTAGAGAAGATTCAGCGGTATGCCACCAGGCTCGTCCCGGAACTGAGAGGATTGAGCTACGAGGAAAGGCTAAAGGAGCTGAACCTCACATCCCTGGAAAACAGAAGAGTAAGGGGAGACATGATAACCACCTACAAAATTCTCAGGGAAATTGACAGGGTGGACAAAGACAAACTCTTCAGCACGGGTGGGACACGAACAAGGGGACACAGGTGGAAACTTAGTACCCAGATGAGCCACAGAGACGTTAGAAAGAATTTTTTCAGTGTCAGAGTAGTTAATAAATGGAATGCACTAGGAAGTGATGTGGTGGAGGCTGACTCCATACACAGTTTCAAATGTAGGTATGATAGAGCCCAGTAGGCTCAGGAATCTGTACACCAGTTGATTGACAGTTGAGAGGCGGGACCAAAGAGCCAAAGCTCAACCCCCGCAAGCACAATTAGGTGAGTACAATTAGGTGAGTACACACACACACACACACACACACACACACACACACACACACACACACACACACACACACACACACACACACACACACACACACACACACACACACACACACACACACACACACACACACACACACACACACACTTACTAACGTACTAGTACGTTACTTAAGCAACAGGAAACTTAACGGGAGTACTTAAGCAACAGGAAACAGCGAGTAACGGTGAGGGGGAAGACATCAGAGTGGCGAGATGTCACCAGCGGAGTCCCACAGGGCTCAGTACTTGGACCCATCCTGTTTCTAATATATGTGAACGATCTTCCAGAGGGTATAGACTCATTCCTCTCGATGTTTGCTGATGATGCAAAAATTATGAGAAGAATCAAGACGGATGAAGATAGACAGAGACTACAGGATGACCTGGATAAACTGGAGGAATGGTCTAGAAAATGGCTGCTGAAGTTCAACTCTGGAAAGTGTAAGGTGATGAAATTAGGCGAAGGGAGCAGGAGGCTGAACACAAGGTATCATCTGGGAGGGGAAATCCTGCAAGAATCAAATAGAGAGAAGGATCTGGGGGTTGATATCACACCGAACCTGTCCCCAGAGGCCCACATCAAAAGAATATCATCAGCGGCATATGCTAGACTGGCCAACATAAGAACTGCCTTCAGAAACTTGTGTAAGGAATCTTTCAGAACCCTGTATACCACTTATGTAAGACCAATCCTGGAGTATGCAGCTCCAGCCTGGAGTCCATACCTAGTTAAACACAAGACAAAGTTAGAGAAGATTCAGCGGTATGCCACCAGGCTCGTCCCGGAACTGAGAGGATTGAGCTACGAGGAAAGGCTAAAGGAGCTGAACCTCACATCCCTGGAAAACAGAAGAGTAAGGGGAGACATGATAACCACCTACAAAATTCTCAGGGAAATTGACAGGGTGGACAAAGACAAACTCTTCAGCACGGGTGGGACACGAACAAGGGGACACAGGTGGAAACTTAGTACCCAGATGAGCCACAGAGACGTTAGAAAGAATTTTTTCAGTGTCAGAGTAGTTAATAAATGGAATGCACTAGGAAGTGATGTGGTGGAGGCTGACTCCATACACAGTTTCAAATGTAGGTATGATAGAGCCCAGTAGGCTCAGGAATCTGTACACCAGTTGATTGACAGTTGAGAGGCGGGACCAAAGAGCCAAAGCTCAACCCCCGCAAGCACAATTAGGTGAGTACAATTAGGTGAGTACACACACACACACACACACACACACACACACACACACACACACACACACACACACACACACACACACACACACACACACACACACACACACACACACACACACACACACACACACACACACACACACACACACACACACACACACACACACACACACACACACACACACACACACACAGAGAAGGCTGGGCAGACTGCATATTTCTTGACTGCCAAAAGGCCTTTGATACGGTACCGCACATGAGACTGCTATACAAACTTGAGAGGCAGGCAGGAGTAAGCGGAAAGGCCCTAGTATGGGTGAAGAACTACCTAACAGGAAGGAGCCAGAGGGTAATGGTAAGGGGCAAAAAGTCGGACTGGCGAACAGTAACAAGTGGAGTACCTCAAGGATCGGTGCTGGGACCAATCCTCTTTCTAATTTACGTAAATGATATGTTTACAGGAGTGGAATCATACATGTCAATGTTTGCAGATGACGCAAAATTAATGAGAAGAGTTGTGACAGACGAGGATTGTAGGATCCTCCAAGAGGACTTAAACAGGCTGCAGAGATGGTCAGGGAAATGGCTACTGGAGTTTAACACCAGTAAATGTAAAGTTATGGAAATGGGATCAGGTGACAGGAGACCAAAGGGACAGTACACAATGAAGGGGAACAGCCTACCTGTAACGATTCGAGAAAGAGACCTGGGAGTGGATGTGACACCTAATCTAACTCCTGAGGCACATATAAATAGGATAACGACAGCAGCGTACTCTACACTGGCGAAAATTAGAACTTCATTCAGAAACCTAAATGAGGAAGCTTTTAGGGCGCTTTACACTGCCTACGTGAGACCCGTCTTAGAGTATGCCGCGCCATCATGGAGCCCCCACCTGAAGAAACACATAAAGAAACTGGAGAAGGTTCAGAGGTTTGCGACGAGGCTTGTCCCAGAGCTACGAGGGATGGGATATGAAGAGCGGCTGAAGGAACTGAACCTTACGACACTAGAGAAAAGAAGGGAGAGAGGAGATATGATAGGGACATATAAAATACTCAGGGGAATTGACAAAGTGGAAATAGATGAAATGTTCACACGTAATAATAACAGAATGAGGGGACATGGGTGGAAACTGGAAACTCAGATGAGTCACAGAGATGTTAGGAAGTTTTCTTTTAGCGTGAGAGTAGTAGAAAAATGGAATGCACTTGGGGAACAGGTTGTGGAAGCAAATACTATTCATACTTTTAAAACTAGGTATGATAGGGAAATGGGACAGGAGTCATTGCTGAAAACAACCGATAGCTAGAAAGGCGGGATCCAAGAGTCAATGCTCGATCCTGCAAGCACATATAGGTGAGTACATATAGGTGAGTACACACACACACACACACACACACACACACACACACACACACACACACACACACACACACACACACACACACACACACACACACACTTACTAACGTACTAGTACGTTACTTAAGCAACAGGAAACTTAACGGGAGTACTTAAGCAACAGGAAACAGCGAGTAACGGTGACGGGGAAGACATCAGAGTGGCGAGATGTCACCAGCGGAGTCCCACAGGGCTCAGTACTTGGACCCATCCTGTTTCTAATATATGTGAACGATCTTCCAGAGGGTATAGACTCATTCCTCTCGATGTTTGCTGATGATGCAAAAATTATGAGAAGAATCAAGACGGATGAAGATAGACAGAGACTACAGAATGACCTGGATAAACTGGAGGAATGGTCTAGAAAATGGCTGCTGAAATTCAACTCTGGAAAGTGTAAGGTGATGAAATTAGGCGAAGGGAGCAGGAGGCTGAACACAAGGTATCATCTGGGAGGGGAAATCCTGCAAGAATCAAATAGAGAGAAGGATCTGGGGGTTGATATCACACCGAACCTGTCCCCAGAGGCCCACATCAAAAGAATATCATCAGCGGCATATGCTAGACTGGCCAACATAAGAACTGCCTTCAGAAACTTGTGTAAGGAATCTTTCAGAACCCTGTATACCACTTATGTAAGACCAATCCTGGAGTATGCAGCTCCAGCCTGGAGTCCATACCTAGTTAAACACAAGACAAAGTTAGAGAAGATTCAGCGGTATGCCACCAGGCTCGTCCCGGAACTGAGAGGATTGAGCTACGAGGAAAGGCTAAAGGAGCTGAACCTCACAACCCTGGAAAACAGAAGAGTAAGGGGAGACATGATAACCACCTACAAAATTCTCAGGGAAATTGACAGGGTGGACAAAGACAAACTCTACAGCACGGGTGGGACACGAACAAGGGGACACAGGTGGAAACTTAGTACCCAGATGAGCCACAGAGACGTTAGAAAGAATTTTTTCAGTGTCAGTGTAGTTAATAAATGGAATGCACTAGGAAGTGATGTGGTGGAGGCTGACTCTATACACAGTTTCAAATGTAGGTATGATAGAGCCCAGTAGGCTCAGGAATCTGTACACCAGTTGATTGACAGTTGAGAGGCGGGACCAAAGAGCCAAAGCTCAACCCCCGCAAGCACAATTAGGTGAGTACAATTAGGTGAGTACACACACACACACACACACACACACACACACACACACACACACACACACACACACACACACACACACACACACACACACACACACACACACACACACACACACACACACACACACACACACACACACACACACACACACACACACACACACACACACACAAAAGGCTGGGCAGACTGCATATTTCTTGACTGCCAAAAGGCCTTTGATACGGTACCGCACATGAGACTGCCATACAAACTTGAGAGGCAGGCAGGAGTAAGCGGAAAGGCCCTAGTATGGGTGAAGAACTACCTAACAGGAAGGAGCCAGAGGGTAATGGTAAGGGGCGAAAAGTCGGACTGGCGAACAGTAACAAGTGGAGTACCTCAAGGATCGGTGCTGGGACCAATCCTCTTTCTAATTTACGTAAATGATATGTTTACAGGAGTGGAATCATACATGTCAATGTTTGCAGATGACGCAAAATTAATGAGAAGAGTTGTGACAGTCGAGGATTGTAGGATCCTCCAAGAGGACTTAAACAGGCTGCAGAGATGGTCAGGGAAATGGCTACTGGAGTTTAACACCAGTAAATGTAAAGTTATGGAAATGGGATCAGGTGACAGGAGACCAAAGGGACAGTACACAATGAAGGGGAACAGCCTACCTGTAACGATTCGAGAAAGAGACCTGGGAGTGGATGTGACTCCTAATCTAACTCCTGAGGCACATATAAATAGGATAACGACAGCAGCGTACTCTACACTGGCGAAAATTAGAACTTCATTCAGAAACCTAAATGAGGAAGCTTTTAGGGCGCTTTACACTGCCTACGTGAGACCCGTCTTAGAGTATGCCGCACCATCATGGAGCCCCCACCTGAAGAAACACATAAAGAAACTGGAGAAGGTTCAGAGGTTTGCGACGAGGCTTGTCCCAGAGCTACGAGGGATGGGATATGAAGAGCGGCTGAAGGAACTGAACCTTACGACACTAGAGAAAAGAAGGGAGAGAGGAGATATGATAGGGACATATAAAATACTCAGGGGAATTGACAAAGTGGAAATAGATGAAATGTTCACACGTAATAATAACAGAATGAGGGGACATGGGTGGAAACTGGAAACTCAGATGAGTCACAGAGATGTTAGGAAGTTTTCTTTTAGCGTGAGAGTAGTAGAAAAATGGAATGCACTTGGGGAACAGGTTGTGGAAGCAAATACTATTCATACTTTTAAAACTAGGTATGATAGGGAAATGGGACAGGAGTCATTGCTGTAAACAACCGATAGCTAGAAAGGCGGGATCCAAGAGTCAATGCTCGATCCTGCAAGCACATATAGGTGAGTACATATAGGTGAGTACACACACACACACACACACACACACACACACACACACACACACACACACACACACTTACTAACGTACTAGTACGTTACTTAAGCAACAGGAAACTTAACGGGAGTACTTAAGCAACAGGAAACAGCGAGTAACGGTGACGGGGAAGACATCAGAGTGGCGAGATGTCACCAGCGGAGTCCCACAGGGCTCAGTACTTGGACCCATCCTGTTTCTAATATATGTGAACGATCTTCCAGAGGGTATAGACTCATTCCTCTCGATGTTTGCTGATGATGCAAAAATTATGAGAAGAATCAAGACGGATGAAGATAGACAGAGACTACAGGATGACCTGGATAAACTGGAGGAATGGTCTAGAAAATGGCTGCTGAAGTTCAACTCTGGAAAGTGTAAGGTGATGAAATTAGGCGAAGGGAGCAGGAGGCTGAACACAAGGTATCATCTGGGAGGGGAAATCCTGCAAGAATCAAATAGAGAGAAGGATCTGGGGGTTGATATCACACCGAACCTGTCCCCAGAGGCCCACATCAAAAGAATATCATCAGCGGCATATGCTAGACTGGCCAACATAAGAACTGCCTTCAGAAACTTGTGTAAGGAATCTTTCAGAACCCTGTATACCACTTATGTAAGACCAATCCTGGAGTATGCAGCTCCAGCCTGGAGTCCATACCTAGTTAAATACAAGACAAAGTTAGAGAAGATTCAGCGGTATGCCACCAGGCTCGTCCCGGAACTGAGAGGATTGAGCTACGAGGAAAGGCTAAAGGAGCTGAACCTCACATCCCTGGAAAACAGAAGAGTAAGGGGAGACATGATAACCACCTACAAAATTCTCAGGGAAATTGACAGGGTGGACAAAGACAAACTCTTCAGCACGGGTGGGACACGAACAAGGGGACACAGGTGGAAACTTAGTACCCAGATGAGCCACAGAGACGTTAGAAAGAATTTTTTCAGTGTCAGTGTAGTTAATAAATGGAATGCACTAGGAAGTGATGTGGTGGAGGCTGACTCCATACACAGTTTCAAATGTAGGTATGATAGAGCCCAGTAGGCTCAGGAATCTGTACACCAGTTGATTGACAGTTGAGAGGCGGGACCAAAGAGCCAAAGCTCAACCCCCGCAAGCACAATTAGGTGAGTACAATTAGGTGAGTACACACACACACACACACACACACACACACACACACACACACACACACACACACACACACACACACACACACACACACACACACACACACACACACACACGCACGCACGCACGCACGCACACACACACACACACACACACACACACACACACACACACACACACACACACACACACACACACACACACACACACACACACACACACACACACACACACACACACACAGAAGAGAGGCAGAAAGACAATACGAAAATGACATCGCAAGCAAGGCAAAGACTCAGCCTAAATTGTTGCATAGCCACATTAGGAGAAAAACAACAGTAAAGGAACAGGTTATGAGATTAAGGATAGGGGCGGAAGGATTCACTACAAATGACAAGGAAGTGTGTGAGGAATTGAATAAGAAATTCCAGGAGGTCTTCACCTTAGAACAAGGAGAAATTCCAGAGGTAAGTGAGGGAATAGCTAACCAGGAACCACTGGAAGAGTTTGAGATTACCAGTGGGGAAGTAAGGAAGTGTTTACTAGAGTTGGACGTGACGAAGGCTATAGGCCCAGATGGAATCTCCCCTTGGGTTCTAAAGGAAGGAGCAAGAGAACTGAGCCTACCACTCTCCATAGTGTATAACAAATCACTGGCAACAGGGGAACTGCCAGATACTTGGAAAGCAGCTAACGTAGTCCCGATATACAAGAAAGGGGATAGACAGGAGGCACTGAACTACAGGCCAGTGTCCCTAACCTGCATACCATGCAAGCTGATGGAGAAGATTGTGCGAAAAAAACTAGTGGAGCATCTGGAGCGAAGGAACTTTGTAACACAGCATCAACATGGGTTCAGGGATGGCAGGTCCTGCCTCACAGGGTTACTTGAATTCTACGACCAGGCAACAAAAATAAGGCAAGAAAGAGAAGGGTGGGCAGACTGCATATTTTTGGATTGTCAGAAAGCCTTTGATACAGTGCCACACAAGAGGCTAGTGCGAAAGTTGGAGATGCAGGCTGGAGTGAGAGGGAAGGTACTCCGGTGGATAGAGGAATACCTAAGCAACAGGAGACAACGAGTCTGTGTGAGGGGTGAGGTCTCAGATTGGCGAGACGTCACAAGTGGAGTCCCGCAGGGGTCAGTCCTTGGACCTATACTGTTTCTGGTATATGTAAATGATCTCCCAGAGGGTATAGATTCGTTCCTCTCAATGTTTGCCGACGATGCAAAAATTATGAGGAGGATTGAAACAGAGGATGATAGTAGGAGGCTACAAGATGACCTGGATAGACTGAGTGAATGGTCCAACAAATGGCTGTTGAAGTTCAACCCGAGTAAATGCAAAGTAATGAAACTAGGCAGTGGAAACAGGAGGCCAGGCACAGGATACAGAATAGGAGATGAAGTACTTAATGAAACAGACAGAGAGAAAGATCTAGGAGTTGATATCACACCAAACCTGTCTCCTGAAGCCCACATAAAGAGAATAACGTCTGCGGCATATGCGAGGCTGGCTAACATCAGAACGGCGTTCAGGAACCTGTGTAAGGAATCATTCAGAATCTTGTACACCACATATGTAAGACCAATCCTGGAGTATGCGGCCCCAGCATGGAGCCCGTACCTTGTCAAGCACAAGACGAAGCTGGAAAAAGTCCAAAGGTATGCTACTAGACTAGTCCCAGAACTAAGAGGCATGAGTTATGAGGAAAGGCTGCGGGAAATGCACCTCACGACACTGGAAGACAGAAGAGTAAGGGGGGACATGATCACAACCTACAAAATCCTCAGGGGAATCGACCGGGTAAACAAGGACGAACTTTTCAACACTGGTGGGACGCGAACAAGGGGACACAGGTGGAAGCTGAGTACCCAAATGAGCCACAGAGACGTTAGAAAGAACTTTTTCAGTGTCAGAGTAGTTAGCAAATGGAATGCATTAGGAAGTGATGTGGTGGAGGCTGACTCCATTCACAGTTTCAAATGTAGATATGATAGAGCCCAATAGGCTCAGGAATTTGTACACCAGTTGATTGACGGTTGAGAGGCGGGACCAAAGAGCCAGAGCTCAACCCCCGCAAGCACAATTAGGTGAGTACAATTAGGTGAGTACACACACGCACGCACGCACGCACACACACACACACACACACACACACACACACACACACACACACACACACACACACACACACACACACACACACACACACACACACACACACACACACACACACACACACACACACACACACACACACACACACACACACACACACACACACACACACACACACACACACACACACACACACACACACACACACAGAAGGCTGGGCAGACTGCATATTTCTTGACTGCCAAAAGGCCTTTGATACGGTACCGCACATGAGACTGCTATACAAACTTGAGAGGCAGGCAGGAGTAAGCGGAAAGGCCCTAGTATGGGTGAAGAACTACCTAACAGGAAGGAGCCAGAGGGTAATGGTAAGGGGCGAAAAGTCGGACTGGCGAACAGTAACAAGTGGAGTACCTCAAGGATCGGTGCTGGGACCAATCCTCTTTCTAATTTACGTAAATGATATGTTTACAGGAGTGGAATCATACATGTCAATGTTTGCAGATGACGCAAAATTAATGAGAAGAGTTGTGACAGACGAGGATTGTAGGATCCTCCAAGAGGACTTAAACAGGCTGCAGAGATGGTCAGGGAAATGGCTACTGGAGTTTAACACCAGTAAATGTAAAGTTATGGAAATGGGATCAGGTGACAGGAGACCAAAGGGACAGTACACAATGAAGGGGAACAGCCTACCTGTAACGATTCGAGAAAGAGACCTGGGAGTGGATGTGACACCTAATCTAACTCCTGAGGCACATATAAATAGGATAACGACAGCAGCGTACTCTACACTGGCGAAAATTAGAACTTCATTCAGAAACCTAAATGAGGAAGCTTTTAGGGCGCTTTACACTGCCTACGTGAGACCCGTCTTAGAGTATGCCGCGCCATCATGGAGCCCCCACCTGAAGAAACACATAAAGAAACTGGAGAAGGTTCAGAGGTTTGCGACGAGGCTTGTCCCAGAGCTACGAGGGATGGGATATGAAGAGCGGCTGAAGGAACTGAACCTTACGACACTAGAGAAAAGAAGGGAGAGAGGAGATATGATAGGGACATATAAAATACTCAGGGGAATTGACAAAGTGGAAATAGATGAAATGTTCACACGTAATAATAACAGAATGAGGGGACATGGGTGGAAACTGGAAACTCAGATGAGTCACAGAGATGTTAGGAAGTTTTCTTTTAGCGTGAGAGTAGTAGAAAAATGGAATGCACTTGGGGAACAGGTTGTGGAAGCAAATACTATTCATACTTTTAAAACTAGGTATGATAGGGAAATGGGACAGGAGTCATTGCTGTAAACAACCGATAGCTAGAAAGGCGGGATCCAAGAGTCAATGCTCGATCCTGCAAGCACATATAGGTGAGTACATATAGGTGAGTACACACACACACACACACACACAC
>NW_027189416.1:179401-184401 GCF_040958095.1 Procambarus clarkii | reverse complement strand
TTGGGGAACAGGTTGTGGAAGCAAATACTATTCATACTTTTAAAACTAGGTATGATAGGGAAATGGGACAGGAGTCATTGCTGTAAACAACCGATAGCTAGAAAGGCGGGATCCAAGAGTCAATGCTCGATCCTGCAAGCACATATAGGTGAGTACATATAGGTGAGTACACACACACACACACACACACACACACACACACACACACACACACACACACACACACACACACACACACACACACACACACACACACACACACACACACACACACACACACACACACACACACACACTTACTAACGTACTAGTACGTTACTTAAGCAACAGGAAACTTAACGGGAGTACTTAAGCAACAGGAAACAGCGAGTAACGGTGACGGGGAAGACATCAGAGTGGCGAGATGTCACCAGCGGAGTCCCACAGGGCTCAGTACTTGGACCCATCCTGTTTCTAATATATGTGAACGATCTTCCAGAGGGTATAGACTCATTCCTCTCGATGTTTGCTGATGATGCAAAAATTATGAGAAGAATCAAGACGGATGAAGATAGACAGAGACTACAGGATGACCTGGATAAACTGGAGGAATGGTCTAGAAAATGGCTGCTGAAGTTCAACTCTGGAAAGTGTAAGGTGATGAAATTAGGCGAAGGGAGCAGGAGGCTGAACACAAGGTATCATCTGGGAGGGGAAATCCTGCAAGAATCAAATAGAGAGAAGGATCTGGGGGTTGATATCACACCGAACCTGTCCCCAGAGGCCCACATCAAAAGAATATCATCAGCGGCATATGCTAGACTGGCCAACATAAGAACTGCCTTCAGAAACTTGTGTAAGGAATCTTTCAGAACCCTGTATACCACTTATGTAAGACCAATCCTGGAGTATGCAGCTCCAGCCTGGAGTCCATACCTAGTTAAATACAAGACAAAGTTAGAGAAGATTCAGCGGTATGCCACCAGGCTCGTCCCGGAACTGAGAGGATTGAGCTACGAGGAAAGGCTAAAGGAGCTGAACCTCACATCCCTCGAAAACAGAAGAGTAAGGGGAGACATGATAACCACCTACAAAATTCTCAGGGAAATTGACAGGGTGGACAAAGACAAACTCTTCAGCACGGGTGGGACACGAACAAGGGGACACAGGTGGAAACTTAGTACCCAGATGAGCCACAGAGACGTTAGAAAGAATTTTTTCAGTGTCAGTGTAGTTAATAAATGGAATGCACTAGGAAGTGATGTGGTGGAGGCTGACTCCATACACAGTTTCAAATGTAGGTATGATAGAGCCCAGTAGGCTCAGGAATCTGTACACCAGTTGATTGACAGTTGAGAGGCGGGACCAAAGAGCCAAAGCTCAACCCCCGCAAGCACAATTAGGTGAGTACAATTAGGTGAGTACACACACACACACACACACACACACACACACACACACACACACACACACACACACACACACACACACACACACACACACACACACACACACACACACACACACACACACACACACACACACACACACACACATACACACACACACACACACACACACACACACACACACACACACACACACACACACACACACACACACACACACACACACACACACACACACACACACACACACACACACACACACACACACACACACAGAGAAGGCTGGGCAGACTGCATATTTCTTGACTGCCAAAAGGCCTTTGATACGGTACCGCACATGAGACTGCTATACAAACTTGAGAGGCAGGCAGGAGTAAGCGGAAAGGCCCTAGTATGGGTGAAGAACTACCTAACAGGAAGGAGCCAGAGGGTAATGGTAAGGGGCGAAAAGTCGGACTGGCGAACAGTAACAAGTGGAGTACCTCAAGGATCGGTGCTGGGACCAATCCTCTTTCTAATTTACGTAAATGATATGTTTACAGGAGTGGAATCATACATGTCAATGTTTGCAGATGACGCAAAATTAATGAGAAGAGTTGTGACAGACGAGGATTGTAGGATCCTCCAAGAGGACTTAAACAGGCTGCAGAGATGGTCAGGGAAATGGCTACTGGAGTTTAACACCAGTAAATGTAAAGTTATGGAAATGGGATCAGGTGACAGGAGACCAAAGGGACAGTACACAATGAAGGGGAACAGCCTACCTGTAACGATTCGAGAAAGAGACCTGGGAGTGGATGTGACACCTAATCTAACTCCTGAGGCACATATAAATAGGATAACGACAGCAGCGTACTCTACACTGGCGAAAATTAGAACTTCATTCAGAAACCTAAATGAGGAAGCTTTTAGGGCGCTTTACACTGCCTACGTGAGACCCGTCTTAGAGTATGCCGCGCCATCATGGAGCCCCCACCTGAAGAAACACATAAAGAAACTGGAGAAGGTTCAGAGGTTTGCGACGAGGCTTGTCCCAGAGCTACGAGGGATGGGATATGAAGAGCGGCTGAAGGAACTGAACCTTACGACACTAGAGAAAAGAAGGGAGAGAGGAGATATGATAGGGACATATAAAATACTCAGGGGAATTGACAAAGTGGAAATAGATGAAATGTTCACACGTAATAATAACAGAATGAGGGGACATGGGTGGAAACTGGAAACTCAGATGAGTCACAGAGATGTTAGGAAGTTTTCTTTTAGCGTGAGAGTAGTAGAAAAATGGAATGCACTTGGGGAACAGGTTGTGGAAGCAAATACTATTCATACTTTTAAAACTAGGTATGATAGGGAAATGGGACAGGAGTCATTGCTGTAAACAACCGATAGCTAGAAAGGCGGGATCCAAGAGTCAATGCTCGATCCTGCAAGCACATATAGGTGAGTACAAACACACACACACACACACACACACACACACACACACACACACACACACACACACACACACACACACACACACACACACACACACACACACACACACACACACACACACACACACACACACTTACTAACGTACTAGTACGTTACTTAAGCAACAGGAAACTTAAAGGGAGTACTTAAGCAACAGGAAACAGCGAGTAACGGTGAGGGGGAAGACATCAGAGTGGCGAGATGTCACCAGCGGAGTCCCACAGGGCTCAGTACTTGGACCCATCCTGTTTCTAATATATGTGAACGATCTTCCAGAGGGTATAGACTCATTCCTCTCGATGTTTGCTGATGATGCAAAAATTATGAGAAGAATCAAGACGGATGAAGATAGACAGAGACTACAGGATGACCTGGATAAACTGGAGGAATGGTCTAGAAAATGGCTGCTGAAGTTCAACTCTGGAAAGTGTAAGGTGATGAAATTAGGCGAAGCGAGCAGGAGGCTGAACACAAGGTATCATCTGGGAGGGGAAATCCTGCAAGAATCAAATAGAGAGAAGGATCTGGGGGTTGATATCACACCGAACCTGTCCCCAGAGGCCCACATCAAAAGAATATCATCAGCGGCATATGCTAGACTGGCCAACATAAGAACTGCCTTCAGAAACTTGTGTAAGGAATCTTTCAGAACCCTGTATACCACTTATGTAAGACCAATCCTGGAGTATGCAGCTCCAGCCTGGAGTCCATACCTAGTTAAACACAAGACAAAGTTAGAGAAGATTCAGCGGTATGCCACCAGGCTCGTCCCGGAACTGAGAGGATTGAGCTACGAGGAAAGGCTAAAGGAGCTGAACCTCACATCCCTGGAAAACAGAAGAGTAAGGGGAGACATGATAACCACCTACAAAATTCTCAGGGAAATTGACAGGGTGGACAAAGACAAACTCTTCAGCACGGGTGGGACACGAACAAGGGGACACAGGTGGAAACTTAGTACCCAGATGAGCCACAGAGACGTTAGAAAGAATTTTTTCAGTGTCAGAGTAGTTAATAAATGGAATGCACTAGGAAGTGATGTGGTGGAGGCTGACTCCATACACAGTTTCAAATGTAGGTATGATAGAGCCCAGTAGGCTCAGGAATCTGTACACCAGTTGATTGACAGTTGAGAGGCGGGACCAAAGAGCCAAAGCTCAACCCCCGCAAGCACAATTAGGTGAGTACAATTAGGTGAGTACACACACACACACACACACACACACACACACACACACACACACACACACACACACACACACACACACACACACACACACACACACACACAAACACACACACACACACACACACACACACACACACACACACACATACACACACACACACACACACACACACACACACACACACACACACACACACACACACACACACACACACACACACACACACACACACACACACACACACACACACACACACACACACACACACACACACAGAAGGCTGGGCAGACTGCATATTTCTTGACTGCCAAAAGGCCTTTGATACGGTACCGCACATGAGACTGCTATACAAACTTGAGAGGCAGGCAGGAGTAAGCGGAAAGGCCCTAGTATGGGTGAAGAACTACCTAACAGGAAGGAGCCAGAGGGTAATGGTAAGGGGCGAAAAGTCGGACTGGCGAACAGTAACAAGTGGAGTACCTCAAGGATCGGTGCTGGGAAAAATCCTCTTTCTAATTTACGTAAATGATATGTTTACAGGAGTGGAATCATACATGTCAATGTTTGCAGATGACGCAAAATTAATGAGAAGAGTTGTGACAGACGAGGATTGTAGGATCCTCCAAGAGGACTTAAACAGGCTGCAGAGATGGTCAGGGAAATGGCTACTGGAGTTTAACACCAGTAAATGTAAAGTTATGGAAATGGGATCAGGTGACAGGAGACCAAAGGGACAGTACACAATGAAGGGGAACAGCCTACCTGTAACGATTCGAGAAAGAGACCTGGGAGTGGATGTGACACCTAATCTAACTCCTGAGGCACATATAAATAGGATAACGACAGCAGCGTACTCTACACTGGCGAAAATTAGAACTTCATTCAGAAACCTAAATGAGGAAGCTTTTAGGGCGCTTTACACTGCCTACGTGAGACCCGTCTTAGA
>NW_027189416.1:69401-174401 GCF_040958095.1 Procambarus clarkii | reverse complement strand
AAAGAATATCATCAGCGGCATATGCTAGACTGGCCAACATAAGAACTGCCTTCAGAAACTTGTGTAAGGAATCTTTCAGAACCCTGTATACCACTTATGTAAGACCAATCCTGGAGTATGCAGCTCCAGCCTGGAGTCCATACCTAGTTAAACACAAGACAAAGTTAGAGAAGATTCAGCGGTATGCCACCAGGCTCGTCCCGGAACTGAGAGGATTGAGCTACGAGGAAAGGCTAAAGGAGCTGAACCTCACATCCCTGGAAAACAGAAGAGTAAGGGGAGACATGATAACCACCTACAAAATTCTCAGGGAAATTGACAGGGTGGACAAAGACAAACTCTTCAGCACGGGTGGGACACGAACAAGGGGACACAGGTGGAAACTTAGTACCCAGATGAGCCACAGAGACGTTAGAAAGACTTTTTTCAGTGTCAGAGTAGTTAATAAATGGAATGCACTAGGAAGTGATGTGGTGGAGGCTGACTCCATACACAGTTTCAAATGTAGGTATGATAGAGCCCAGTAGGCTCAGGAATCTGTACACCAGTTGATTGACAGTTGAGAGGCGGGACCAAAGAGCCAAAGCTCAACCCCCGCAAGCACAATTAGGTGAGTACAATTAGGTGAGTACACACACACACACACACACACACACACACACACACACACACACACACACACACACACACACACACACACACACACACACACACACACACACAGAAGGCTGGGCAGACTGCATATTTCTTGACTGCCAAAAGGCCTTTGATACGGTACCGCACATGAGACTGCTATACAAACTTGAGAGGCAGGCAGGAGTAAGCGGAAAGGCCCTAGTATGGGTGAAGAACTACCTAACAGGAAGGAGCCAGAGGGTAATGGTAAGGGGCGAAAAGTCGGACTGGCGAACAGTAACAAGTGGATTACCTCAAGGATCGGTGCTGGGACCAATCCTCTTTCTAATTTACGTAAATGATATGTTTACAGGAGTGGAATCATACATGTCAATGTTTGCAGATGACGCAAAATTAATGAGAAGAGTTGTGACAGACGAGGATTGTAGGATCCTCCAAGAGGACTTAAACAGGCTGCAGAGATGGTCAGGGAAATGGCTACTGGAGTTTAACACCAGTAAATGTAAAGTTATGGAAATGGGATCAGGTGACAGGAGACCAAAGGGACAGTACACAATGAAGGGGAACAGCCTACCTGTAACGATTCGAGAAAGAGACCTGGGAGTGGATGTGACACCTAATCTAACTCCTGAGGCACATATAAATAGGATAACGACAGCAGCGTACTCTACACTGGCGAAAATTAGAACTTCATTCAGAAACCTAAATGAGGAAGCTTTTAGGGCGCTTTACACTGCCTACGTGAGACCCGTCTTAGAGTATGCCGCGCCATCATGGAGCCCCCACCTGAAGAAACACATAAAGAAACTGGAGAAGGTTCAGAGGTTTGCGACGAGGCTTGTCCCAGAGCTACGAGGGATGGGATATGAAGAGCGGCTGAAGGAACTGAACCTTACGACACTAGAGAAAAGAAGGGAGAGAGGAGATATGATAGGGACATATAAAATACTCAGGGGAATTGACAAAGTGGAAATAGATGAAATGTTCACACGTAATAATAACAGAATGAGGGGACATGGGTGGAAACTGGAAACTCAGATGAGTCACAGAGATGTTAGGAAGTTTTCTTTTAGCGTGAGAGTAGTAGAAAAATGGAATGCACTTGGGGAACAGGTTGTGGAAGCAAATACTATTCATACCTTTAAAACTAGGTATGATAGGGAAATGGGACAGGAGTCATTGCTGTAAACAACCGATAGCTAGAAAGGCGGGATCCAAGAGTCAATGCTCGATCCTGCAAGCACATATAGGTGAGTACATATAGGTGAGTACACACACACACACACACACACACACACACACACACACACACACACACACACACACACACACACACACACACACACACACACACACACACACACACACACACTTACTAACGTACTAGTACGTTACTTAAGCAACAGGAAACTTAACGGGAGTACTTAAGCAACAGGAAACAGCGAGTAACGGTGAGGGGGAAGACATCAGAGTGGCGAGATGTCACCAGCGGAGTCCCACAGGGCTCAGTACTTGGACCCATCCTGTTTCTAATATATGTGAACGATCTTCCAGAGGGTATAGACTCATTCCTCTCGATGTTTGCTGATGATGCAAAAATTATGAGAAGAATCAAGACGGATGAAGATAGACAGAGACTACAGGATGACCTGGATAAACTGGAGGAATGGTCTAGAAAATGGCTGCTGAAGTTCAACTCTGGAAAGTGTAAGGTGATGAAATTAGGCGAAGGGAGCAGGAGGCTGAACACAAGGTATCATCTGGGAGGGGAAATCCTGCAAGAATCAAATAGAGAGAAGGATCTGGGGGTTGATATCACACCGAACCTGTCCCCAGAGGCCCACATCAAAAGAATATCATCAGCGGCATATGCTAGACTGGCCAACATAAGAACTGCCTTCAGAAACTTGTGTAAGGAATCTTTCAGAACCCTGTATACCACTTATGTAAGACCAATCCTGGAGTATGCAGCTCCAGCCTGGAGTCCATACCTAGTTAAACACAAGACAAAGTTAGAGAAGATTCAGCGGTATGCCACCAGGCTCGTCCCGGAACTGAGAGGATTGAGCTACGAGGAAAGGCTAAAGGAGCTGAACCTCACATCCCTGGAAAACAGAAGAGTAAGGGGAGACATGATAACCACCTACAAAATTCTCAGGGAAATTGACAGGGTGGACAAAGACAAACTCTTCAGCACGGGTGGGACACGAACAAGGGGACACAGGTGGAAACTTAGTACCCAGATGAGCCACAGAGACGTTAGAAAGAATTTTTTCAGTGTCAGAGTAGTTAATAAATGGAATGCACTAGGAAGTGATGTGGTGGAGGCTGACTCCATACACAGTTTCAAATGTAGGTATGATAGAGCCCAGTAGGCTCAGGAATCTGTACACCAGTTGATTGACAGTTGAGAGGCGGGACCAAAGAGCCAAAGCTCAACCCCCGCAAGCACAATTAGGTGAGTACAATTAGGTGAGTACACACACACACACACACACACACACACACACACACACACACACACACACACACACACACACACACACACACACACACACACACACACACACACACACACACACACACACACAGAGAAGGCTGGGCAGACTGCATATTTCTTGACTGCCAAAAGGCCTTTGATACGGTACCGCACATGAGACTGCTATACAAACTTGAGAGGCAGGCAGGAGTAAGCGGAAAGGCCCTAGTATGGGTGAAGAACTACCTAACAGGAAGGAGCCAGAGGGTAATGGTAAGGGGCGAAAAGTCGGACTGGCGAACAGTAACAAGTGGAGTACCTCAAGGATCGGTGCTGGGACCAATCCTCTTTCTAATTTACGTAAATGATATGTTTACAGGAGTGGAATCATACATGTCAATGTTTGCAGATGACGCAAAATTAATGAGAAGAGTTGTGACAGACGAGGATTGTAGGATCCTCCAAGAGGACTTAAACAGGCTGCAGAGATGGTCAGGGAAATGGCTACTGGAGTTTAACACCAGTAAATGTAAAGTTATGGAAATGGGATCAGGTGACAGGAGACCAAAGGGACAGTACACAATGAAGGGGAACAGCCTACCTGTAACGATTCGAGAAAGAGACCTGGGAGTGGATGTGACACCTAATCTAACTCCTGAGGCACATATAAATAGGATAACGACAGCAGCGTACTCTACACTGGCGAAAATTAGAACTTCATTCAGAAACCTAAATGAGGAAGCTTTTAGGGCGCTTTACACTGCCTACGTGAGACCCGTCTTAGAGTATGCCGCGCCATCATGGAGCCCCCACCTGAAGAAACACATAAAGAAACTGGAGAAGGTTCAGAGGTTTGCGACGAGGCTTGTCCCAGAGCTACGAGGGATGGGATATGAAGAGCGGTTGAAGGAACTGAACCTTACGACACTAGAGAAAAGAAGGGAGAGAGGAGATATGATAGGGACATATAAAATACTCAGGGGAATTGACAAAGTGGAAATAGATGAAATGTTCACACGTAATAATAACAGAATGAGGGGACATGGGTGGAAACTGGAAACTCAGATGAGTCACAGAGATGTTAGGAAGTTTTCTTTTAGCGTGAGAGTAGTAGAAAAATGGAATGCACTTGGGGAACAGGTTGTGGAAGCAAATACTATTCATACTTTTAAAACTAGGTATGATAGGGAAATGGGACAGGAGTCATTGCTGTAAACAACCGATAGCTAGAAAGGCGGGATCCAAGAGTCAATGCTCGATCCTGCAAGCACATATAGGTGAGTACATATAGGTGAGTACACACACACACACACACACACACACACACACACACACACACACACACACACACACACACACACACACACACACACACACACACACACACACACACACACACACACACACACACACACACACTTACTAACGTACTAGTACGTTACTTAAGCAACAGGAAATTTAACGGGAGTACTTAAGCAACAGGAAACAGCGAGTAACGGTGAGGGGGAAGACATCAGAGTGGCGAGATGTCACCAGCGGAGTCCCACAGGGCTCAGTACTTGGACCCATCCTGTTTCTAATATATGTGAACGATCTTCCAGAGGGTATAGACTCATTCCTCTCGATGTTTGCTGATGATGCAAAAATTATGAGAAGAATCAAGACGGATGAAGATAGACAGAGACTACAGGATGACCTGGATAAACTGGAGGAATGGTCTAGAAAATGGCTGCTGAAGTTCAACTCTGGAAAGTGTAAGGTGATGAAATTAGGCGAAGGGAGCAGGAGGCTGAACACAAGGTATCATCTGGGAGGGGAAATCCTGCAAGAATCAAATAGAGAGAAGGATCTGGGGGTTGATATCACACCGAACCTGTCCCCAGAGGCCCACATCAAAAGAATATCATCAGCGGCATATGCTAGACTGGCCAACATAAGAACTGCCTTCAGAAACTTGTGTAAGGAATCTTTCAGAACCCTGTATACCACTTATGTAAGACCAATCCTGGAGTATGCAGCTCCAGCCTGGAGTCCATACCTAGTTAAACACAAGACAAAGTTAGAGAAGATTCAGCGGTATGCCACCAGGCTCGTCCCGGAACTGAGAGGATTGAGCTACGAGGAAAGGCTAAAGGAGCTGAACCTCACATCCCTGGAAAACAGAAGAGTAAGGGGAGACATGATAACCACCTACAAAATTCTCAGGGAAATTGACAGGGTGGACAAAGACAAACTCTTCAGCACGGGTGGGACACGAACAAGGGGACACAGGTGGAAACTTAGTACCCAGATGAGCCACAGAGACGTTAGAAAGACTTTTTTCAGTGTCAGAGTAGTTAATAAATGGAATGCACTAGGAAGTGATGTGGTGGAGGCTGACTCCATACACAGTTTCAAATGTAGGTATGATAGAGCCCAGTAGGCTCAGGAATCTGTACACCAGTTGATTGACAGTTGAGAGGCGGGACCAAAGAGCCAAAGCTCAACCCCCGCAAGCACAATTAGGTGAGTACAATTAGGTGAGTACACACACACACACACACACACACACACACACACACACACACACACACACACACATACACACACACACACACACACACACACACACACACACACACACACACACACACACACACACACACACACACACACACACACACACACAGAAGGCTGGGCAGACTGCATATTTCTTGACTGCCAAAAGGCCTTTGATACGGTACCGCACATGAGACTGCTATACAAACTTGAGAGGCAGGCAGGAGTAAGCGGAAAGGCCCTAGTATGGGTGAAGAACTACCTAACAGGAAGGAGCCAGAGGGTAATGGTAAGGGGCGAAAAGTCGGACTGGCGAACAGTAACAAGTGGAGTACCTCAAGGATCGGTGCTGGGACCAATCCTCTTTCTAATTTACGTAAATGATATGTTTACAGGAGTGGAATCATACATGTCAATGTTTGCAGATGACGCAAAATTAATGAGAAGAGTTGTGACAGACGAGGATTGTAGGATCCTCCAAGAGGACTTAAACAGGCTGCAGAGATGGTCAGGGAAATGGCTACTGGAGTTTAACACCAGTAAATGTAAAGTTATGGAAATGGGATCAGGTGACAGGAGACCAAAGGGACAGTACACAATGAAGGGGAACAGCCTACCTGTAACGATTCGAGAAAGAGACCTGGGAGTGGATGTGACACCTAATCTAACTCCTGAGGCACATATAAATAGGATAACGACAGCAGCGTACTCTACACTGGCGAAAATTAGAACTTCATTCAGAAACCTAAATGAGGAAGCTTTTAGGGCGCTTTACACTGCCTACGTGAGACCCGTCTTAGAGTATGCCGCGCCATCATGGAGCCCCCACCTGAAGAAACACATAAAGAAACTGGAGAAGGTTCAGAGGTTTGCGACGAGGCTTGTCCCAGAGCTACGAGGGATGGGATATGAAGAGCGGCTGAAGGAACTGAACCTTACGACACTAGAGAAAAGAAGGGAGAGAGGAGATATGATAGGGACATATAAAATACTCAGGGGAATTGACAAAGTGGAAATAGATGAAATGTTCACACGTAATAATAACAGAATGAGGGGACATGGGTGGAAACTGGAAACTCAGATGAGTCACAGAGATGTTAGGAAGTTTTCTTTTAGCGTGAGAGTAGTAGAAAAATGGAATGCACTTGGGGAACAGGTTGTGGAAGCAAATACTATTCATACCTTTAAAACTAGGTATGATAGGGAAATGGGACAGGAGTCATTGCTGTAAACAACCGATAGCTAGAAAGGCGGGATCCAAGAGTCAATGCTCGATCCTGCAAGCACATATAGGTGAGTACATATAGGTGAGTACACACACACACACACACACACACACACACACACACACACACACACACACACACACACACACACACACACACACACACACACACACACACACACACACACACACACACACACACACACACACACACACACACTTACTAACGTACTAGTACGTTACTTAAGCAACAGGAAATTTAACGGGAGTACTTAAGCAACAGGAAACAGCGAGTAACGGTGAGGGGGAAGACATCAGAGTGGCGAGATGTCACCAGCGGAGTCCCACAGGGCTCAGTACTTGGACCCATCCTGTTTCTAATATATGTGAACGATCTTCCAGAGGGTATAGACTCATTCCTCTCGATGTTTGCTGATGATGCAAAAATTATGAGAAGAATCAAGACGGATGAAGATAGACAGAGACTACAGGATGACCTGGATAAACTGGAGGAATGGTCTAGAAAATGGCTGCTGAAGTTCAACTCTGGAAAGTGTAAGGTGATGAAATTAGGCGAAGGGAGCAGGAGGCTGAACACAAGGTATCATCTGGGAGGGGAAATCCTGCAAGAATCAAATAGAGAGAAGGATCTGGGGGTTGATATCACACCGAACCTGTCCCCAGAGGCCCACATCAAAAGAATATCATCAGCGGCATATGCTAGACTGGCCAACATAAGAACTGCCTTCAGAAACTTGTGTAAGGAATCTTTCAGAACCCTGTATACCACTTATGTAAGACCAATCCTGGAGTATGCAGCTCCAGCCTGGAGTCCATACCTAGTTAAACACAAGACAAAGTTAGAGAAGATTCAGCGGTATGCCACCAGGCTCGTCCCGGAACTGAGAGGATTGAGCTACGAGGAAAGGCTAAAGGAGCTGAACCTCACATCCCTGGAAAACAGAAGAGTAAGGGGAGACATGATAACCACCTACAAAATTCTCAGGGAAATTGACAGGGTGGACAAAGACAAACTCTTCAGCACGGGTGGGACACGAACAAGGGGACACAGGTGGAAACTTAGTACCCAGATGAGCCACAGAGACGTTAGAAAGAATTTTTTCAGTGTCAGAGTAGTTAATAAATGGAATGCACTAGGAAGTGATGTGGTGGAGGCTGACTCCATACACAGTTTCAAATGTAGGTATGATAGAGCCCAGTAGGCTCAGGAATCTGTACACCAGTTGATTGACAGTTGAGAGGCGGGACCAAAGAGCCAAAGCTCAACCCCCGCAAGCACAATTAGGTGAGTACAATTAGGTGAGTACACACACACACACACACACACACACACACACACACACACACACACACACACACACACACACACACACACACACACACACACACACACACACACACACACACACACACACACACACACACACACACACACACACACACACACACACACACAGAAGGCTGGGCAGACTGCATATTTCTTGACTGCCAAAAGGCCTTTGATACGGTACCGCACATGAGACTGCTATACAAACTTGAGAGGCAGGCAGGAGTAAGCGGAAAGGCCCTAGTATGGGTGAAGAACTACCTAACAGGAAGGAGCCAGAGGGTAATGGTAAGGGGCGAAAAGTCGGACTGGCGAACAGTAACAAGTGGAGTACCTCAAGGATCGGTGCTGGGACCAATCCTCTTTCTAATTTACGTAAATGATATGTTTACAGGAGTGGAATCATACATGTCAATGTTTGCAGATGACGCAAAATTAATGAGAAGAGTTGTGACAGACGAGGATTGTAGGATCCTCCAAGAGGACTTAAACAGGCTGCAGAGATGGTCAGGGAAATGGCTACTGGAGTTTAACACCAGTAAATGTAAAGTTATGGAAATGGGATCAGGTGACAGGAGACCAAAGGGACAGTACACAATGAAGGGGAACAGCCTACCTGTAACGATTCGAGAAAGAGACCTGGGAGTGGATGTGACACCTAATCTAACTCCTGAGGCACATATAAATAGGATAACGACAGCAGCGTACTCTACACTGGCGAAAATTAGAACTTCATTCAGAAACCTAAATGAGGAAGCTTTTAGGGCGCTTTACACTGCCTACGTGAGACCCGTCTTAGAGTATGCCGCGCCATCATGGAGCCCCCACCTGAAGAAACACATAAAGAAACTGGAGAAGGTTCAGAGGTTTGCGACGAGGCTTGTCCCAGAGCTACGAGGGATGGGATATGAAGAGCGGCTGAAGGAACTGAACCTTACGACACTAGAGAAAAGAAGGGAGAGAGGAGATATGATAGGGACATATAAAATACTCAGGGGAATTGACAAAGTGGAAATAGATGAAATGTTCACACGTAATAATAACAGAATGAGGGGACATGGGTGGAAACTGGAAACTCAGATGAGTCACAGAGATGTTAGGAAGTTTTCTTTTAGCGTGAGAGTAGTAGAAAAATGGAATGCACTTGGGAAACAGGTTGTGGAAGCAAATACTATTCATACTTTTAAAACTAGGTATGATAGGGAAATGGGACAGGAGTCATTGCTGTAAACAACCGATAGCTAGAAAGGCGGGATCCAAGAGTCAATGCTCGATCCTGCAAGCACATATAGGTGAGTACACACACACACACACACACACACACACACACACACACACACACACACACACACACACACACACACACACACACACACACACACACACACACACACACACACACACACACACACACACACACACACACACACACACACACACACACACACTTACTAACGTACTAGTACGTTACTTAAGCAACAGGAAATTTAACGGGAGTACTTAAGCAACAGGAAACAGCGAGTAACGGTGAGGGGGAAGACATCAGAGTGGCGAGATGTCACCAGCGGAGTCCCACAGGGCTCAGTACTTGGACCCATCCTGTTTCTAATATATGTGAACGATCTTCCAGAGGGTATAGACTCATTCCTCTCGATGTTTGCTGATGATGCAAAAATTATGAGAAGAATCAAGACGGATGAAGATAGACAGAGACTACAGGATGACCTGGATAAACTGGAGGAATGGTCTAGAAAATGGCTGCTGAAGTTCAACTCTGGAAAGTGTAAGGTGATGAAATTAGGCGAAGGGAGCAGGAGGCTGAACACAAGGTATCATCTGGGAGGGGAAATCCTGCAAGAATCAAATAGAGAGAAGGATCTGGGGGTTGATATCACACCGAACCTGTCCCCAGAGGCCCACATCAAAAGAATATCATCAGCGGCATATGCTAGACTGGCCAACATAAGAACTGCCTTCAGAAACTTGTGTAAGGAATCTTTCAGAACCCTGTATACCACTTATGTAAGACCAATCCTGGAGTATGCAGCTCCAGCCTGGAGTCCATACCTAGTTAAACACAAGACAAAGTTAGAGAAGATTCAGCGGTATGCCACCAGGCTCGTCCCGGAACTGAGAGGATTGAGCTACGAGGAAAGGCTAAAGGAGCTGAACCTCACATCCCTGGAAAACAGAAGAGTAAGGGGAGACATGATAACCACCTACAAAATTCTCAGGGAAATTGACAGGGTGGACAAAGACAAACTCTTCAGCACGGGTGGGACACGAACAAGGGGACACAGGTGGAAACTTAGTACCCAGATGAGCCACAGAGACGTTAGAAAGAATTTTTTCAGTGTCAGAGTAGTTAATAAATGGAATGCACTAGGAAGTGATGTGGTGGAGGCTGACTCCATACACAGTTTCAAATGTAGGTATGATAGAGCCCAGTAGGCTCAGGAATCTGTACACCAGTTGATTGACAGTTGAGAGGCGGGACCAAAGAGCCAAAGCTCAACCCCCGCAAGCACAATTAGGTGAGTACAATTAGGTGAGTACACACACACACACACACACACACACACACACACACACACACACACACACACACACACACACACACACACACACACACACACACACACACACACACACACACACACACACACACACACACACACACACACACACACACACACACACACACACAGAAGGCTGGGCAGACTGCATATTTCTTGACTGCCAAAAGGCCTTTGATACGGTACCGCACATGAGACTGCTATACAAACTTGAGAGGCAGGCAGGAGTAAGCGGAAAGGCCCTAGTATGGGTGAAGAACTACCTAACAGGAAGGAGCCAGAGGGTAATGGTAAGGGGCGAAAAGTCGGACTGGCGAACAGTAACAAGTGGAGTACCTCAAGGATCGGTGCTGGGACCAATCCTCTTTCTAATTTACGTAAATGATATGTTTACAGGAGTGGAATCATACATGTCAATGTTTGCAGATGACGCAAAATTAATGAGAAGAGTTGTGACAGACGAGGATTGTAGGATCCTCCAAGAGGACTTAAACAGGCTGCAGAGATGGTCAGGGAAATGGCTACTGGAGTTTAACACCAGTAAATGTAAAGTTATGGAAATGGGATCAGGTGACAGGAGACCAAAGGGACAGTACACAATGAAGGGGAACAGCCTACCTGTAACGATTCGAGAAAGAGACCTGGGAGTGGATGTGACACCTAATCTAACTCCTGAGGCACATATAAATAGGATAACGACAGCAGCGTACTCTACACTGGCGAAAATTAGAACTTCATTCAGAAACCTAAATGAGGAAGCTTTTAGGGCGCTTTACACTGCCTACGTGAGACCCGTCTTAGAGTATGCCGCGCCATCATGGAGCCCCCACCTGAAGAAACACATAAAGAAACTGGAGAAGGTTCAGAGGTTTGCGACGAGGCTTGTCCCAGAGCTACGAGGGATGGGATATGAAGAGCGGCTGAAGGAACTGAACCTTACGACACTAGAGAAAAGAAGGGAGAGAGGAGATATGATAGGGACATATAAAATACTCAGGGGAATTGACAAAGTGGAAATAGATGAAATGTTCACACGTAATAATAACAGAATGAGGGGACATGGGTGGAAACTGGAAACTCAGATGAGTCACAGAGATGTTAGGAAGTTTTCTTTTAGCGTGAGAGTAGTAGAAAAATGGAATGCACTTGGGAAACAGGTTGTGGAAGCAAATACTATTCATACTTTTAAAACTAGGTATGATAGGGAAATGGGACAGGAGTCATTGCTGTAAACAACCGATAGCTAGAAAGGCGGGATCCAAGAGTCAATGCTCGATCCTGCAAGCACATATAGGTGAGTACATATAGGTGAGTACACACACACACACACACACACACACACACACACACACACACACACACACACACACACACACACACACACACACACACACACACACACACACACACACACACACACACACACACACACTTACTAACGTACTAGTACGTTACTTAAGCAACAGGAAACTTAACGGGAGTACTTAAGCAACAGGAAACAGCGAGTAACGGTGAGGGGGAAGACATCAGAGTGGCGAGATGTCACCAGCGGAGTCCCACAGGGCTCAGTACTTGGACCCATCCTGTTTCTAATATATGTGAACGATCTTCCAGAGGGTATAGACTCATTCCTCTCGATGTTTGCTGATGATGCAAAAATTATGAGAAGAATCAAGACGGATGAAGATAGACAGAGACTACAGGATGACCTGGATAAACTGGAGGAATGGTCTAGAAAATGGCTGCTGAAGTTCAACTCTGGAAAGTGTAAGGTGATGAAATTAGGCGAAGGGAGCAGGAGGCTGAACACAAGGTATCATCTGGGAGGGGAAATCCTGCAAGAATCAAATAGAGAGAAGGATCTGGGGGTTGATATCACACCGAACCTGTCCCCAGAGGCCCACATCAAAAGAATATCATCAGCGGCATATGCTAGACTGGCCAACATAAGAACTGCCTTCAGAAACTTGTGTAAGGAATCTTTCAGAACCCTGTATACCACTTATGTAAGACCAATCCTGGAGTATGCAGCTCCAGCCTGGAGTCCATACCTAGTTAAACACAAGACAAAGTTAGAGAAGATTCAGCGGTATGCCACCAGGCTCGTCCCGGAACTGAGAGGATTGAGCTACGAGGAAAGGCTAAAGGAGCTGAACCTCACATCCCTGGAAAACAGAAGAGTAAGGGGAGACATGATAACCACCTACAAAATTCTCAGGGAAATTGACAGGGTGGACAAAGACAAACTCTTCAGCACGGGTGGGACACGAACAAGGGGACACAGGTGGAAACTTAGTACCCAGATGAGCCACAGAGACGTTAGAAAGAATTTTTTCAGTGTCAGAGTAGTTAATAAATGGAATGCACTAGGAAGTGATGTGGTGGAGGCTGACTCCATACACAGTTTCAAATGTAGGTATGATAGAGCCCAGTAGGCTCAGGAATCTGTACACCAGTTGATTGACAGTTGAGAGGCGGGACCAAAGAGCCAAAGCTCAACCCCCGCAAGCACAATTAGGTGAGTACAATTAGGTGAGTACACACACACACACACACACACACACACACACACACACACACACACACACACACACACACACACACACACACACACACACACACACACACACACACACACACACACACACACACACACACACACACACACACACACACACACACACACACACACACACAGAAGGCTGGGCAGACTGCATATTTCTTGACTGCCAAAAGGCCTTTGATACGGTACCGCACATGAGACTGCTATACAAACTTGAGAGGCAGGCAGGAGTAAGCGGAAAGGCCCTAGTATGGGTGAAGAACTACCTAACAGGAAGGAGCCAGAGGGTAATGGTAAGGGGCGAAAAGTCGGACTGGCGAACAGTAACAAGTGGAGTACCTCAAGGATCGGTGCTGGGACCAATCCTCTTTCTAATTTACGTAAATGATATGTTTACAGGAGTGGAATCATACATGTCAATGTTTGCAGATGACGCAAAATTAATGAGAAGAGTTGTGACAGACGAGGATTGTAGGATCCTCCAAGAGGACTTAAACAGGCTGCAGAGATGGTCAGGGAAATGGCTACTGGAGTTTAACACCAGTAAATGTAAAGTTATGGAAATGGGATCAGGTGACAGGAGACCAAAGGGACAGTACACAATGAAGGGGAACAGCCTACCTGTAACGATTCGAGAAAGAGACCTGGGAGTGGATGTGACACCTAATCTAACTCCTGAGGCACATATAAATAGGATAACGACAGCAGCGTACTCTACACTGGCGAAAATTAGAACTTCATTCAGAAACCTAAATGAGGAAGCTTTTAGGGCGCTTTACACTGCCTACGTGAGACCCGTCTTAGAGTATGCCGCGCCATCATGGAGCCCCCACCTGAAGAAACACATAAAGAAACTGGAGAAGGTTCAGAGGTTTGCGACGAGGCTTGTCCCAGAGCTACGAGGGATGGGATATGAAGAGCGGCTGAAGGAACTGAACCTTACGACACTAGAGAAAAGAAGGGAGAGAGGAGATATGATAGGGACATATAAAATACTCAGGGGAATTGACAAAGTGGAAATAGATGAAATGTTCACACGTAATAATAACAGAATGAGGGGACATGGGTGGAAACTGGAAACTCAGATGAGTCACAGAGATGTTAGGAAGTTTTCTTTTAGCGTGAGAGTAGTAGAAAAATGGAATGCACTTGGGGAACAGGTTGTGGAAGCAAATACTATTCATACTTTTAAAACTAGGTATGATAGGGAAATGGGACAGGAGTCATTGCTGTAAACAACCGATAGCTAGAAAGGCGGGATCCAAGAGTCAATGCTCGATCCTGCAAGCACATATAGGTGAGTACATATAGGTGAGTACACACACACACACACACACACACACACACACACACACACACACACACACACACACACACACACACACACACACACACACACACACACACACACACACACACACACACACACACACACTTACTAACGTACTAGTACGTTACTTAAGCAACAGGAAACTTAACGGGAGTACTTAAGCAACAGGAAACAGCGAGTAACGGTGAGGGGGAAGACATCAGAGTGGCGAGATGTCACCAGCGGAGTCCCACAGGGCTCAGTACTTGGACCCATCCTGTTTCTAATATATGTGAACGATCTTCCAGAGGGTATAGACTCATTCCTCTCGATGTTTGCTGATGATGCAAAAATTATGAGAAGAATCAAGACGGATGAAGATAGACAGAGACTACAGGATGACCTGGATAAACTGGAGGAATGGTCTAGAAAATGGCTGCTGAAGTTCAACTCTGGAAAGTGTAAGGTGATGAAATTAGGCGAAGGGAGCAGGAGGCTGAACACAAGGTATCATCTGGGAGGGGAAATCCTGCAAGAATCAAATAGAGAGAAGGATCTGGGGGTTGATATCACACCGAACCTGTCCCCAGAGGCCCACATCAAAAGAATATCATCAGCGGCATATGCTAGACTGGCCAACATAAGAACTGCCTTCAGAAACTTGTGTAAGGAATCTTTCAGAACCCTGTATACCACTTATGTAAGACCAATCCTGGAGTATGCAGCTCCAGCCTGGAGTCCATACCTAGTTAAACACAAGACAAAGTTAGAGAAGATTCAGCGGTATGCCACCAGGCTCGTCCCGGAACTGAGAGGATTGAGCTACGAGGAAAGGCTAAAGGAGCTGAACCTCACATCCCTGGAAAACAGAAGAGTAAGGGGAGACATGATAACCACCTACAAAATTCTCAGGGAAATTGACAGGGTGGACAAAGACAAACTCTTCAGCACGGGTGGGACACGAACAAGGGGACACAGGTGGAAACTTAGTACCCAGATGAGCCACAGAGACGTTAGAAAGAATTTTTTCAGTGTCAGAGTAGTTAATAAATGGAATGCACTAGGAAGTGATGTGGTGGAGGCTGACTCCATACACAGTTTCAAATGTAGGTATGATAGAGCCCAGTAGGCTCAGGAATCTGTACACCAGTTGATTGACAGTTGAGAGGCGGGACCAAAGAGCCAAAGCTCAACCCCCGCAAGCACAATTAGGTGAGTACAATTAGGTGAGTACACACACACACACACACACACACACACACACACACACACACACACACACACACACACACACACACACACACACACACACACACACACACACACACACACACACACACACACACACACACACACACACACACACACACACACACACACACACACACACACTTACACACACACACACACACACACACACACACACACACACACACACACACACACACACACACACACACACACACACACACACACACACACACACACACACACACACACACACACACACACACACACACACACACACACACACACACACACACACACACACACACACACACACACACACACACACACACACACACACACACACACACACAGAAGGCTGGGCAGACTTTATATTTCTTGACTGCCAAAAGGCCTTTGATACGGTACCGCACATGAGACTGCTATACAAACTTGAGAGGCAGGCAGGAGTAAGCGGAAAGGCCCTAGTATGGGTGAAGAACTACCTAACAGGAAGGAGCCAGAGGGTAATGGTAAGGGGCGAAAAGTCGGACTGGCGAACAGTAACAAGTGGAGTACCTCAAGGATCGGTGCTGGGACCAATCCTCTTTCTAATTTACGTAAATGATATGTTTACAGGAGTGGAATCATACATGTCAATGTTTGCAGATGACGCAAAATTAATGAGAAGAGTTGTGACAGACGAGGATTGTAGGATCCTCCAAGAGGACTTAAACAGGCTGCAGAGATGGTCAGGGAAATGGCTACTGGAGTTTAACACCAGTAAATGTAAAGTTATGGAAATGGGATCAGGTGACAGGAGACCAAAGGGACAGTACACAATGAAGGGGAACAGCCTACCTGTAACGATTCGAGAAAGAGACCTGGGAGTGGATGTGACACCGAATCTAACTCCTGAGGCACATATAAATAGGATAACGACAGCAGCGTACTCTACACTGGCGAAAATTAGAACTTCAATCAGATACCTAAATGAGGAAGCTTTTAGGGCGCTTTACACTGCCTACGTGAGACCCGTCTTAGAGTATGCCGCGCCATCATGGAGCCCCCACCTGAAGAAACACATAAAGAAACTGGAGAAGGTTCAGAGGTTTGCGACGAGGCTTGTCCCAGAGCTACGAGGGATGGGATATGAAGAGCGGCTGAAGGAACTGAACCTTACGACACTAGAGAAAAGAAGGGAGAGAGGAGATATGATAGGGACATATAAAATACTCAGGGGAATTGACAAAGTGGAAATAGATGAAATGTTCACACGTAATAATAACAGAATGAGGGGACATGGGTGGAAACTGGAAACTCAGATGAGTCACAGAGATGTTAGGAAGTTTTCTTTTAGCGTGAGAGTAGTAGAAAAATGGAATGCACTTGGGGAACAGGTTGTGGAAGCAAATACTATTCATACTTTTAAAACTAGGTATGATAGGGAAATGGGACAGGAGTCATTGCTGTAAACAACCGATAGCTAGAAAGGCGGGATCCAAGAGTCAATGCTCGATCCTGCAAGCACATATAGGTGAGTACATATAGGTGAGTACACACACACACACACACACACACACACACACACACACACACACACACACACACACACACACACACACACACACTAACGTACTAGTACGTTACTTAAGCAACAGGAAACTTAACGGGAGTACTTAAGCAACAGGAAACAGCGAGTAACGGTGAGGGGGAAGACATCAGAGTGGCGAGATGTCACCAGCGGAGTCCCACAGGGCTCAGTACTTGGACCCATCCTGTTTCTAATATATGTGAACGATCTTCCAGAGGGTATAGACTCATTCCTCTCGATGTTTGCTGATGATGCAAAAATTATGAGAAGAATCAAGACGGATGAAGATAGACAGAGACTACAGGATGACCTGGATAAACTGGAGGAATGGTCTAGAAAATGGCTGCTGAAGTTCAACTCTGGAAAGTGTAAGGTGATGAAATTAGGCGAAGGGAGCAGGAGGCTGAACACAAGGTATCATCTGGGAGGGGAAATCCTGCAAGAATCAAATAGAGAGAAGGATCTGGGGGTTGATATCACACCGAACCTGTCCCCAGAGGCCCACATCAAAAGAATATCATCAGCGGCATATGCTAGACTGGCCAACATAAGAACTGCCTTCAGAAACTTGTGTAAGGAATCTTTCAGAACCCTGTATACCACTTATGTAAGACAAATCCTGGAGTATGCAGCTCCAGCCTGGAGTCCATACCTAGTTAAACACAAGACAAAGTTAGAGAAGATTCAGCGGTATGCCACCAGGCTCGTCCCGGAACTGAGAGGATTGAGCTACGAGGAAAGGCTAAAGGAGCTGAACCTCACATCCCTGGAAAACAGAAGAGTAAGGGGAGACATGATAACCACCTACAAAATTCTCAGGGAAATTGACAGGGTGGACAAAGACAAACTCTTCAGCACGGGTGGGACACGAACAAGGGGACACAGGTGGAAACTTAGTACCCAGATGAGCCACAGAGACGTTAGAAAGAATTTTTTCAGTGTCAGAGTAGTTAATAAATGGAATGCACTAGGAAGTGATGTGGTGGAGGCTGACTCCATACACAGTTTCAAATGTAGGTATGATAGAGCCCAGTAGGCTCAGGAATCTGTACACCAGTTGATTGACAGTTGAGAGGCGGGACCAAAGAGCCAAAGCTCAACCCCCGCAAGCACAATTAGGTGAGTACAATTAGGTGAGTACACACACACACACACACACACACACACACACACACACACACACACACACACACACACACACACACACACACACACACACACACACACACACACACACACAAACACACACACACACACACACACACACACACACACACACACACACACACACACACACACACACACACACACACACACACACACACACACACACACACACACACAGCTTGAAACTCAGATGAGTCACAGAGATGTTAGGAAGTTTTCTTTTAGCGTGAGAGTAGTGGGGAAATGGAATGCACTTCAGGAAGAGGTTGTGGAAGCAAATACTTTTCATAATTTTAAAACCAGGTATGATAGGGAAATGGGACAGGAGTCATTGCTGTAAACAACCGATGCTCGAAAGGCGGGATCCAAGAGTCAATGCTCGATCCTGCAAGCACATATAGGTGAGTACATATAGGTGAGTACACACACACACACACACACACACACACAGAGAAGGCTGGGCAGACTGCATATTTCTTGACTGCCAAAAGGCCTTTGATACGGTACCGCACATGAGACTGCTATACAAACTTGAGAGGCAGGCAGGAGTAAGCGGAAAGGCCCTAGTATGGGTGAAGAACTACCTAACAGGAAGGAGCCAGAGGGTAATGGTAAGGGGCGAAAAGTCGGACTGGCGAACAGTAACAAGTGGAGTACCTCAAGGATCGGTGCTGGGACCAATCCTCTTTCTAATTTACGTAAATGATATGTTTACAGGAGTGGAATCATACATGTCAATGTTTGCAGATGACGCAAAATTAATGAGAAGAGTTGTGACAGACGAGGATTGTAGGATCCTCCAAGAGGACTTAAACAGGCTGCAGAGATGGTCAGGGAAATGGCTACTGGAGTTTAACACCAGTAAATGTAAAGTTATGGAAATGGGATCAGGTGACAGGAGACCAAAGGGACAGTACACAATGAAGGGGAACAGCCTACCTGTAACGATTCGAGAAAGAGACCTGGGAGTGGATGTGACACCTAATCTAACTCCTGAGGCACATATAAATAGGATAACGACAGCAGCGTACTCTACACTGGCGAAAATTAGAACTTCATTCAGAAACCTAAATGAGGAAGCTTTTAGGGCGCTTTACACTGCCTACGTGAGACCCGTCTTAGAGTATGCCGCGCCATCATGGAGCCCCCACCTGAAGAAACACATAAAGAAACTGGAGAAGGTTCAGAGGTTTGCGACGAGGCTTGTCCCAGAGCTACGAGGGATGGGATATGAAGAGCGGCTGAAGGAACTGAACCTTACGACACTAGAGAAAAGAAGGAAGAGAGGAGATATGATAGGGACATATAAAATACTCAGGGGAATTGACAAAGTGGAAATAGATGAAATGTTCACACGTAATAATAACAGAATGAGGGGACATGGGTGGAAACTGGAAACTCAGATGAGTCACAGAGATGTTAGGAAGTTTTCTTTTAGCGTGAGAGTAGTAGAAAAATGGAATGCACTTGGGGAACAGGTTGTGGAAGCAAATACTATTCATACTTTTAAAACTAGGTATGATAGGGAAATGGGACAGGAGTCATTGCTGTAAACAACCGATAGCTAGAAAGGCGGGATCCAAGAGTCAATGCTCGATCCTGCAAGCACATATAGGTGAGTACATATAGGTGAGTACACACACACACACACACACACACACACACACACACACACACACACACACACACACACACACACACACACACACACACACACACACACACACACACACACTTACTAACGTACTAGTACGTTACTTAAGCAACAGGAAATTTAACGGGAGTACTTAAGCAACAGGAAACAGCGAGTAACGGTGAGGGGGAAGACATCAGAGTGGCGAGATGTCACCAGCGGAGTCCCACAGGGCTCAGTACTTGGACCCATCCTGTTTCTAATATATGTGAACGATCTTCCAGAGGGTATAGACTCATTCCTCTCGATGTTTGCTGATGATGCAAAAATTATGAGAAGAATCAAGACGGATGAAGATAGACAGAGACTACAGGATGACCTGGATAAACTGGAGGAATGGTCTAGAAAATGGCTGCTGAAGTTCAACTCTGGAAAGTGTAAGGTGATGAAATTAGGCGAAGGGAGCAGGAGGCTGAACACAAGGTATCATCTGGGAGGGGAAATCCTGCAAGAATCAAATAGAGAGAAGGATCTGGGGGTTGATATCACACCGAACCTGTCCCTAGAGGCCCACATCAAAAGAATATCATCAGCGGCATATGCTAGAATGGCCAACATAAGAACTGCCTTCAGAAACTTGTGTAAGGAATCTTTCAGAACCCTGTATACCACTTATGTAAGACCAATCCTGGAGTATGCAGCTCCAGCCTGGAGTCCATACCTAGTTAAACACAAGACAAAGTTAGAGAAGATTCAGCGGTATGCCACCAGGCTCGTCCCGGAACTGAGAGGATTGAGCTACGAGGAAAGGCTAAAGGAGCTGAACCTCACATCCCTGGAAAACAGAAGAGTAAGGGGAGACATGATAACCACCTACAAAATTCTCAGGGAAATTGACAGGGTGGACAAAGACAAACTCTTCAGCACGGGTGGGACACGAACAAGGGGACACAGGTGGAAACTTAGTACCCAGATGAGCCACAGAGACGTTAGAAAGAATTTTTTCAGTGTCAGAGTAGTTAATAAATGGAATGCACTAGGAAGTGATGTGGTGGAGGCTGACTCCATACACAGTTTCAAATGTAGGTATGATAGAGCCCAGTAGGCTCAGGAATCTGTATACCAGTTGATTGACAGTTGAGAGGCGGGACCAAAGAGCCAAAGCTCAACCCCCGCAAGCACAATTAGGTGAGTACAATTAGGTGAGTACACACACACACACACACACACACACACACACACACACACACACACACACACACACACACACACACACAGAGAAGGCTGGGCAGACTGCATATTTCTTGACTGCCAAAAGGCCTTTGATACGGTACCGCACATGAGACTGCTATACAAACTTGAGAGGCAGGCAGGAGTAAGCGGAAAGGCCCTAGTATGGGTGAAGAACTACCTAACAGGAAGGAGCCAGAGGGTAATGGTAAGGGGCGAAAAGTCGGACTGGCGAACAGTAACAAGTGGAGTACCTCAAGGATCGGTGCTGGGACCAATCCTCTTTCTAATTTACGTAAATGATATGTTTACAGGAGTGGAATCATACATGTCAATGTTTGCAGATGACGCAAAATTAATGAGAAGAGTTGTGACAGACGAGGATTGTAGGATCCTCCAAGAGGACTTAAACAGGCTGCAGAGATGGTCAGGGAAATGGCTACTGGAGTTTAACACCAGTAAATGTAAAGTTATGGAAATGGGATCAGGTGACAGGAGACCAAAGGGACAGTACACAATGAAGGGGAACAGCCTACCTGTAACGATTCGAGAAAGAGACCTGGGAGTGGATGTGACACCTAATCTAACTCCTGAGGCACATATAAATAGGATAACGACAGCAGCGTACTCTACACTGGCGAAAATTAGAACTTCATTCAGAAACCTAAATGAGGAAGCTTTTAGGGCGCTTTACACTGCCTACGTGAGACCCGTCTTAGAGTATGCCGCGCCATCATGGAGCCCCCACCTGAAGAAACACATAAAGAAACTGGAGAAGGTTCAGAGGTTTGCGACGAGGCTTGTCCCAGAGCTACGAGGGATGGGATATGAAGAGCGGCTGAAGGAACTGAACCTTACGACACTAGAGAAAAGAAGGAAGAGAGGAGATATGATAGGGACATATAAAATACTCAGGGGAATTGACAAAGTGGAAATAGATGAAATGTTCACACGTAATAATAACAGAATGAGGGGACATGGGTGGAAACTGGAAACTCAGATGAGTCACAGAGATGTTAGGAAGTTTTCTTTTAGCGTGAGAGTAGTAGAAAAATGGAATGCACTTGGGGAACAGGTTGTGGAAGCAAATACTATTCATACTTTTAAAACTAGGTATGATAGGGAAATGGGACAGGAGTCATTGCTGTAAACAACCGATAGCTAGAAAGGCGGGATCCAAGAGTCAATGCTCGATCCTGCAAGCACATATAGGTGAGTACATATAGGTGAGTACACACACACACACACACACACACACACACACACACACACACACACACACACACACACACACACACACACACACACACACACACACACACACACTTACTAACGTACTAGTACGTTACTTAAGCAACAGGAAATTTAACGGGAGTACTTAAGCAACAGGAAACAGCGAGTAACGGTGAGGGGGAAGACATCAGAGTGGCGAGATGTCACCAGCGGAGTCCCACAGGGCTCAGTACTTGGACCCATCCTGTTTCTAATATATGTGAACGATCTTCCAGAGGGTATAGACTCATTCCTCTCGATGTTTGCTGATGATGCAAAAATTATGAGAAGAATCAAGACGGATGAAGATAGACAGAGACTACAGGATGACCTGGATAAACTGGAGGAATGGTCTAGAAAATGGCTGCTGAAGTTCAACTCTGGAAAGTGTAAGGTGATGAAATTAGGCGAAGGGAGCAGGAGGCTGAACACAAGGTATCATCTGGGAGGGGAAATCCTGCAAGAATCAAATAGAGAGAAGGATCTGGGGGTTGATATCACACCGAACCTGTCCCTAGAGGCCCACATCAAAAGAATATCATCAGCGGCATATGCTAGAATGGCCAACATAAGAACTGCCTTCAGAAACTTGTGTAAGGAATCTTTCAGAACCCTGTATACCACTTATGTAAGACCAATCCTGGAGTATGCAGCTCCAGCCTGGAGTCCATACCTAGTTAAACACAAGACAAAGTTAGAGAAGATTCAGCGGTATGCCACCAGGCTCGTCCCGGAACTGAGAGGATTGAGCTACGAGGAAAGGCTAAAGGAGCTGAACCTCACATCCCTGGAAAACAGAAGAGTAAGGGGAGACATGATAACCACCTACAAAATTCTCAGGGAAATTGACAGGGTGGACAAAGACAAACTCTTCAGCACGGGTGGGACACGAACAAGGGGACACAGGTGGAAACTTAGTACCCAGATGAGCCACAGAGACGTTAGAAAGAATTTTTTCAGTGTCAGAGTAGTTAATAAATGGAATGCACTAGGAAGTGATGTGGTGGAGGCTGACTCCATACACAGTTTCAAATGTAGGTATGATAGAGCCCAGTAGGCTCAGGAATCTGTATACCAGTTGATTGACAGTTGAGAGGCGGGACCAAAGAGCCAAAGCTCAACCCCCGCAAGCACAATTAGGTGAGTACAATTAGGTGAGTACACACACACACACACACACACACACACACACACACACACACACACACACACACACACACACACACACACAGAGAAGGCTGGGCAGACTGCATATTTCTTGACTGCCAAAAGGCCTTTGATACGGTACCGCACATGAGACTGCTATACAAACTTGAGAGGCAGGCAGGAGTAAGCGGAAAGGCCCTAGTATGGGTGAAGAACTACCTAACAGGAAGGAGCCAGAGGGTAATGGTAAGGGGCGAAAAGTCGGACTGGCGAACAGTAACAAGTGGAGTACCTCAAGGATCGGTGCTGGGACCAATCCTCTTTCTAATTTACGTAAATGATATGTTTACAGGAGTGGAATCATACATGTCAATGTTTGCAGATGACGCAAAATTAATGAGAAGAGTTGTGACAGACGAGGATTGTAGGATCCTCCAAGAGGACTTAAACAGGCTGCAGAGATGGTCAGGGAAATGGCTACTGGAGTTTAACACCAGTAAATGTAAAGTTATGGAAATGGGATCAGGTGACAGGAGACCAAAGGGACAGTACACAATGAAGGGGAACAGCCTACCTTTAACGATTCGAGAAAGAGACCTGGGAGTGGATGTGACACCTAATCTAACTCCTGAGGCACATATAAATAGGATAACGACAGCAGCGTACTCTACACTGGCGAAAATTAGAACTTCATTCAGAAACCTAAATGAGGAAGCTTTTAGGGCGCTTTACACTGCCTACGTGAGACCCGTCTTAGAGTATGCCGCGCCATCATGGAGCCCCCACCTGAAGAAACACATAAAGAAACTGGAGAAGGTTCAGAGGTTTGCGACGAGGCTTGTCCCAGAGCTACGAGGGATGGGATATGAAGAGCGGCTGAAGGAACTGAACCTTACGACACTAGAGAAAAGAAGGGAGAGAGGAGATATGATAGGGACATATAAAATACTCAGGGGAATTGACAAAGTGGAAATAGATGAAATGTTCACACGTAATAATAACAGAATGAGGGGACATGGGTGGAAACTGGAAACTCAGATGAGTCACAGAGATGTTAGGAAGTTTTCTTTTAGCGTGAGAGTAGTAGAAAAATGGAATGCACTTGGGGAACAGGTTGTGGAAGCAAATACTATTCATACTTTTAAAACTAGGTATGATAGGGAAATGGGACAGGAGTCATTGCTGTAAACAACCGATAGCTAGAAAGGCGGGATCCAAGAGTCAATGCTCGATCCTGCAAGCACATATAGGTGAGTACATATAGGTGAGTACACACACACACACACACACACACACACACACACACACACACACACACACACACACACACACTAACGTACTAGTACGTTACTTAAGCAACAGGAAACTTAACGGGAGTACTTAAGCAACAGGAAACAGCGAGTAACGGTGAGGGGGAAGACATCAGAGTGGCGAGATGTCACCAGCGGAGTCCCACAGGGCTCAGTACTTGGACCCATCCTGTTTCTAATATATGTGAACGATCTTCCAGAGGGTATAGACTCATTCCTCTCGATGTTTGCTGATGATGCAAAAATTATGAGAAGAATCAAGACGGATGAAGATAGACAGAGACTACAGGATGACCTGGATAAACTGGAGGAATGGTCTAGAAAATGGCTGCTGAAGTTCAACTCTGGAAAGTGTAAGGTGATGAAATTAGGCGAAGGGAGCAGGAGGCTGAACACAAGGTATCATCTGGGAGGGGAAATCCTGCAAGAATCAAATAGAGAGAAGGATCTGGGGGTTGATATCACACCGAACCTGTCCCCAGAGGCCCACATCAAAAGAATATCATCAGCGGCATATGCTAGACTGGCCAACATAAGAACTGCCTTCAGAAACTTGTGTAAGGAATCTTTCAGAACCCTGTATACCACTTATGTAAGACAAATCCTGGAGTATGCAGCTCCAGCCTGGAGTCCATACCTAGTTAAACACAAGACAAAGTTAGAGAAGATTCAGCGGTATGCCACCAGGCTCGTCCCGGAACTGAGAGGATTGAGCTACGAGGAAAGGCTAAAGGAGCTGAACCTCACATCCCTGGAAAACAGAAGAGTAAGGGGAGACATGATAACCACCTACAAAATTCTCAGGGAAATTGACAGGGTGGACAAAGACAAACTCTTCAGCACGGGTGGGACACGAACAAGGGGACACAGGTGGAAACTTAGTACCCAGATGAGCCACAGAGACGTTAGAAAGAATTTTTTCAGTGTCAGAGTAGTTAATAAATGGAATGCACTAGGAAGTGATGTGGTGGAGGCTGACTCCATACACAGTTTCAAATGTAGGTATGATAGAGCCCAGTAGGCTCAGGAATCTGTACACCAGTTGATTGACAGTTGAGAGGCGGGACCAAAGAGCCAAAGCTCAACCCCCGCAAGCACAATTAGGTGAGTACAATTAGGTGAGTACACACACACACACACACACACACACACACACACACACACACACACACACACACACACACACACACACACACACACACACACACACACACACACACACACAAACACACACACACACACACACACACACACACACACACACACACACACACACACACACACACACACACACACACACACACACACACACACACACACACACACACACACAGCTTGAAACTCAGATGAGTCACAGAGATGTTAGGAAGTTTTCTTTTAGCGTGAGAGTAGTGGGGAAATGGAATGCACTTCAGGAAGAGGTTGTGGAAGCAAATACTTTTCATAATTTTAAAACCAGGTATGATAGGGAAATGGGACAGGAGTCATTGCTGTAAACAACCGATGCTCGAAAGGCGGGATCCAAGAGTCAATGCTCGATCCTGCAAGCACATATAGGTGAGTACATATAGGTGAGTACACACACACACACACACACACACACACAGAGAAGGCTGGGCAGACTGCATATTTCTTGACTGCCAAAAGGCCTTTGATACGGTACCGCACATGAGACTGCTATACAAACTTGAGAGGCAGGCAGGAGTAAGCGGAAAGGCCCTAGTATGGGTGAAGAACTACCTAACAGGAAGGAGCCAGAGGGTAATGGTAAGGGGCGAAAAGTCGGACTGGCGAACAGTAACAAGTGGAGTACCTCAAGGATCGGTGCTGGGACCAATCCTCTTTCTAATTTACGTAAATGATATGTTTACAGGAGTGGAATCATACATGTCAATGTTTGCAGATGACGCAAAATTAATGAGAAGAGTTGTGACAGACGAGGATTGTAGGATCCTCCAAGAGGACTTAAACAGGCTGCAGAGATGGTCAGGGAAATGGCTACTGGAGTTTAACACCAGTAAATGTAAAGTTATGGAAATGGGATCAGGTGACAGGAGACCAAAGGGACAGTACACAATGAAGGGGAACAGCCTACCTGTAACGATTCGAGAAAGAGACCTGGGAGTGGATGTGACACCTAATCTAACTCCTGAGGCACATATAAATAGGATAACGACAGCAGCGTACTCTACACTGGCGAAAATTAGAACTTCATTCAGAAACCTAAATGAGGAAGCTTTTAGGGCGCTTTACACTGCCTACGTGAGACCCGTCTTAGAGTATGCCGCGCCATCATGGAGCCCCCACCTGAAGAAACACATAAAGAAACTGGAGAAGGTTCAGAGGTTTGCGACGAGGCTTGTCCCAGAGCTACGAGGGATGGGATATGAAGAGCGGCTGAAGGAACTGAACCTTACGACACTAGAGAAAAGAAGGAAGAGAGGAGATATGATAGGGACATATAAAATACTCAGGGGAATTGACAAAGTGGAAATAGATGAAATGTTCACACGTAATAATAACAGAATGAGGGGACATGGGTGGAAACTGGAAACTCAGATGAGTCACAGAGATGTTAGGAAGTTTTCTTTTAGCGTGAGAGTAGTAGAAAAATGGAATGCACTTGGGGAACAGGTTGTGGAAGCAAATACTATTCATACTTTTAAAACTAGGTATGATAGGGAAATGGGACAGGAGTCATTGCTGTAAACAACCGATAGCTAGAAAGGCGGGATCCAAGAGTCAATGCTCGATCCTGCAAGCACATATAGGTGAGTACATATAGGTGAGTACACACACACACACACACACACACACACACACACACACACACACACACACACACACACACACACACACACACACACACACACACACACACACACACTTACTAACGTACTAGTACGTTACTTAAGCAACAGGAAATTTAACGGGAGTACTTAAGCAACAGGAAACAGCGAGTAACGGTGAGGGGGAAGACATCAGAGTGGCGAGATGTCACCAGCGGAGTCCCACAGGGCTCAGTACTTGGACCCATCCTGTTTCTAATATATGTGAACGATCTTCCAGAGGGTATAGACTCATTCCTCTCGATGTTTGCTGATGATGCAAAAATTATGAGAAGAATCAAGACGGATGAAGATAGACAGAGACTACAGGATGACCTGGATAAACTGGAGGAATGGTCTAGAAAATGGCTGCTGAAGTTCAACTCTGGAAAGTGTAAGGTGATGAAATTAGGCGAAGGGAGCAGGAGGCTGAACACAAGGTATCATCTGGGAGGGGAAATCCTGCAAGAATCAAATAGAGAGAAGGATCTGGGGGTTGATATCACACCGAACCTGTCCCTAGAGGCCCACATCAAAAGAATATCATCAGCGGCATATGCTAGAATGGCCAACATAAGAACTGCCTTCAGAAACTTGTGTAAGGAATCTTTCAGAACCCTGTATACCACTTATGTAAGACCAATCCTGGAGTATGCAGCTCCAGCCTGGAGTCCATACCTAGTTAAACACAAGACAAAGTTAGAGAAGATTCAGCGGTATGCCACCAGGCTCGTCCCGGAACTGAGAGGATTGAGCTACGAGGAAAGGCTAAAGGAGCTGAACCTCACATCCCTGGAAAACAGAAGAGTAAGGGGAGACATGATAACCACCTACAAAATTCTCAGGGAAATTGACAGGGTGGACAAAGACAAACTCTTCAGCACGGGTGGGACACGAACAAGGGGACACAGGTGGAAACTTAGTACCCAGATGAGCCACAGAGACGTTAGAAAGAATTTTTTCAGTGTCAGAGTAGTTAATAAATGGAATGCACTAGGAAGTGATGTGGTGGAGGCTGACTCCATACACAGTTTCAAATGTAGGTATGATAGAGCCCAGTAGGCTCAGGAATCTGTATACCAGTTGATTGACAGTTGAGAGGCGGGACCAAAGAGCCAAAGCTCAACCCCCGCAAGCACAATTAGGTGAGTACAATTAGGTGAGTACACACACACACACACACACACACACACACACACACACACACACACACACACACACACACACACACACACACAGAGAAGGCTGGGCAGACTGCATATTTCTTGACTGCCAAAAGGCCTTTGATACGGTACCGCACATGAGACTGCTATACAAACTTGAGAGGCAGGCAGGAGTAAGCGGAAAGGCCCTAGTATGGGTGAAGAACTACCTAACAGGAAGGAGCCAGAGGGTAATGGTAAGGGGCGAAAAGTCGGACTGGCGAACAGTAACAAGTGGAGTACCTCAAGGATCGGTGCTGGGACCAATCCTCTTTCTAATTTACGTAAATGATATGTTTACAGGAGTGGAATCATACATGTCAATGTTTGCAGATGACGCAAAATTAATGAGAAGAGTTGTGACAGACGAGGATTGTAGGATCCTCCAAGAGGACTTAAACAGGCTGCAGAGATGGTCAGGGAAATGGCTACTGGAGTTTAACACCAGTAAATGTAAAGTTATGGAAATGGGATCAGGTGACAGGAGACCAAAGGGACAGTACACAATGAAGGGGAACAGCCTACCTTTAACGATTCGAGACAGAGACCTGGGAGTGGATGTGACACCTAATCTAACTCCTGAGGCACATATAAATAGGATAACGACAGCAGCGTACTCTACACTGGCGAAAATTAGAACTTCATTCAGAAACCTAAATGAGGAAGCTTTTAGGGCGCTTTACACTGCCTACGTGAGACCCGTCTTAGAGTATGCCGCGCCATCATGGAGCCCCCACCTGAAGAAACACATAAAGAAACTGGAGAAGGTTCAGAGGTTTGCGACGAGGCTTGTCCCAGAGCTACAAGGGATGGGATATGAAGAGCGGCTGAAGGAACTGAACCTTACGACACTAGAGAAAAGAAGGGAGAGAGGAGATATGATAGGGACATATAAAATACTCAGGGGAATTGACAAAGTGGAAATAGATGAAATGTTCACACGTAATAATAACAGAATGAGGGGACATGGGTGGAAACTGGAAACTCAGATGAGTCACAGAGATGTTAGGAAGTTTTCTTTTAGCGTGAGAGTAGTAGAAAAATGGAATGCACTTGGGGAACAGGTTGTGGAAGCAAATACTATTCATACTTTTAAAACTAGGTATGATAGGGAAATGGGACAGGAGTCATTGCTGTAAACAACCGATAGCTAGAAAGGCGGGATCCAAGAGTCAATGCTCGATCCTGCAAGCACATATAGGTGAGTACATATAGGTGAGTACACACACACACACACACACACACACACACACACACACACACACACACACACACACACACACACACACACACACACTAACGTACTAGTACGTTACTTAAGCAACAGGAAACTTAACGGGAGTACTTAAGCAACAGGAAACAGCGAGTAACGGTGAGGGGGAAGACATCAGAGTGGCGAGATGTCACCAGCGGAGTCCCACAGGGCTCAGTACTTGGACCCATCCTGTTTCTAATATATGTGAACGATCTTCCAGAGGGTATAGACTCATTCCTCTCGATGTTTGCTGATGATGCAAAAATTATGAGAAGAATCAAGACGGATGAAGATAGACAGAGACTACAGGATGACCTGGATAAACTGGAGGAATGGTCTAGAAAATGGCTGCTGAAGTTCAACTCTGGAAAGTGTAAGGTGATGAAATTAGGCGAAGGGAGCAGGAGGCTGAACACAAGGTATCATCTGGGAGGGGAAATCCTGCAAGAATCAAATAGAGAGAAGGATCTGGGGGTTGATATCACACCGAACCTGTCCCCAGAGGCCCACATCAAAAGAATATCATCAGCGGCATATGCTAGACTGGCCAACATAAGAACTGCCTTCAGAAACTTGTGTAAGGAATCTTTCAGAACCCTGTATACCACTTATGTAAGACAAATCCTGGAGTATGCAGCTCCAGCCTGGAGTCCATACCTAGTTAAACACAAGACAAAGTTAGAGAAGATTCAGCGGTATGCCACCAGGCTCGTCCCGGAACTGAGAGGATTGAGCTACGAGGAAAGGCTAAAGGAGCTGAACCTCACATCCCTGGAAAACAGAAGAGTAAGGGGAGACATGATAACCACCTACAAAATTCTCAGGGAAATTGACAGGGTGGACAAAGACAAACTCTTCAGCACGGGTGGGACACGAACAAGGGGACACAGGTGGAAACTTAGTACCCAGATGAGCCACAGAGACGTTAGAAAGAATTTTTTCAGTGTCAGAGTAGTTAATAAATGGAATGCACTAGGAAGTGATGTGGTGGAGGCTGACTCCATACACAGTTTCAAATGTAGGTATGATAGAGCCCAGTAGGCTCAGGAATCTGTACACCAGTTGATTGACAGTTGAGAGGCGGGACCAAAGAGCCAAAGCTCAACCCCCGCAAGCACAATTAGGTGAGTACAATTAGGTGAGTACACACACACACACACACACACACACACACACACACACACACACACACACACACACACACACACACACACACACACACACACACACACACACACACACACAAACACACACACACACACACACACACACACACACACACACACACACACACACACACACACACACACACACACACACACACACACACACACACACACACACACACACAGCTTGAAACTCAGATGAGTCACAGAGATGTTAGGAAGTTTTCTTTTAGCGTGAGAGTAGTGGGGAAATGGAATGCACTTCAGGAAGAGGTTGTGGAAGCAAATACTTTTCATAATTTTAAAACCAGGTATGATAGGGAAATGGGACAGGAGTCATTGCTGTAAACAACCGATGCTCGAAAGGCGGGATCCAAGAGTCAATGCTCGATCCTGCAAGCACATATAGGTGAGTACATATAGGTGAGTACACACACACACACACACACACACACACACAGAGAAGGCTGGGCAGACTGCATATTTCTTGACTGCCAAAAGGCCTTTGATACGGTACCGCACATGAGACTGCTATACAAACTTGAGAGGCAGGCAGGAGTAAGCGGAAAGGCCCTAGTATGGGTGAAGAACTACCTAACAGGAAGGAGCCAGAGGGTAATGGTAAGGGGCGAAAAGTCGGACTGGCGAACAGTAACAAGTGGAGTACCTCAAGGATCGGTGCTGGGACCAATCCTCTTTCTAATTTACGTAAATGATATGTTTACAGGAGTGGAATCATACATGTCAATGTTTGCAGATGACGCAAAATTAATGAGAAGAGTTGTGACAGACGAGGATTGTAGGATCCTCCAAGAGGACTTAAACAGGCTGCAGAGATGGTCAGGGAAATGGCTACTGGAGTTTAACACCAGTAAATGTAAAGTTATGGAAATGGGATCAGGTGACAGGAGACCAAAGGGACAGTACACAATGAAGGGGAACAGCCTACCTGTAACGATTCGAGAAAGAGACCTGGGAGTGGATGTGACACCTAATCTAACTCCTGAGGCACATATAAATAGGATAACGACAGCAGCGTACTCTACACTGGCGAAAATTAGAACTTCATTCAGAAACCTAAATGAGGAAGCTTTTAGGGCGCTTTACACTGCCTACGTGAGACCCGTCTTAGAGTATGCCGCGCCATCATGGAGCCCCCACCTGAAGAAACACATAAAGAAACTGGAGAAGGTTCAGAGGTTTGCGACGAGGCTTGTCCCAGAGCTACGAGGGATGGGATATGAAGAGCGGCTGAAGGAACTGAACCTTACGACACTAGAGAAAAGAAGGAAGAGAGGAGATATGATAGGGACATATAAAATACTCAGGGGAATTGACAAAGTGGAAATAGATGAAATGTTCACACGTAATAATAACAGAATGAGGGGACATGGGTGGAAACTGGAAACTCAGATGAGTCACAGAGATGTTAGGAAGTTTTCTTTTAGCGTGAGAGTAGTAGAAAAATGGAATGCACTTGGGGAACAGGTTGTGGAAGCAAATACTATTCATACTTTTAAAACTAGGTATGATAGGGAAATGGGACAGGAGTCATTGCTGTAAACAACCGATAGCTAGAAAGGCGGGATCCAAGAGTCAATGCTCGATCCTGCAAGCACATATAGGTGAGTACATATAGGTGAGTACACACACACACACACACACACACACACACACACACACACACACACACACACACACACACACACACACACACACACACACACACACACACACACACACACACACACACACACACTTACTAACGTACTAGTACGTTACTTAAGCAACAGGAAATTTAACGGGAGTACTTAAGCAACAGGAAACAGCGAGTAACGGTGAGGGGGAAGACATCAGAGTGGCGAGATGTCACCAGCGGAGTCCCACAGGGCTCAGTACTTGGACCCATCCTGTTTCTAATATATGTGAACGATCTTCCAGAGGGTATAGACTCATTCCTCTCGATGTTTGCTGATGATGCAAAAATTATGAGAAGAATCAAGACGGATGAAGATAGACAGAGACTACAGGATGACCTGGATAAACTGGAGGAATGGTCTAGAAAATGGCTGCTGAAGTTCAACTCTGGAAAGTGTAAGGTGATGAAATTAGGCGAAGGGAGCAGGAGGCTGAACACAAGGTATCATCTGGGAGGGGAAATCCTGCAAGAATCAAATAGAGAGAAGGATCTGGGGGTTGATATCACACCGAACCTGTCCCTAGAGGCCCACATCAAAAGAATATCATCAGCGGCATATGCTAGAATGGCCAACATAAGAACTGCCTTCAGAAACTTGTGTAAGGAATCTTTCAGAACCCTGTATACCACTTATGTAAGACCAATCCTGGAGTATGCAGCTCCAGCCTGGAGTCCATACCTAGTTAAACACAAGACAAAGTTAGAGAAGATTCAGCGGTATGCCACCAGGCTCGTCCCGGAACTGAGAGGATTGAGCTACGAGGAAAGGCTAAAGGAGCTGAACCTCACATCCCTGGAAAACAGAAGAGTAAGGGGAGACATGATAACCACCTACAAAATTCTCAGGGAAATTGACAGGGTGGACAAAGACAAACTCTTCAGCACGGGTGGGACACGAACAAGGGGACACAGGTGGAAACTTAGTACCCAGATGAGCCACAGAGACGTTAGAAAGAATTTTTTCAGTGTCAGAGTAGTTAATAAATGGAATGCACTAGGAAGTGATGTGGTGGAGGCTGACTCCATACACAGTTTCAAATGTAGGTATGATAGAGCCCAGTAGGCTCAGGAATCTGTACACCAGTTGATTGACAGTTGAGAGGCGGGACCAAAGAGCCAAAGCTCAACCCCCGCAAGCACAATTAGGTGAGTACAATTAGGTGAGTACACACACACACACACACACACACACACACACACACACACACACACACACACACACACACACACACACACACACACACACAGAGAAGGCTGGGCAGACTGCATATTTCTTGACTGCCAAAAGGCCTTTGATACGGTACCGCACATGAGACTGCTATACAAACTTGAGAGGCAGGCAGGAGTAAGCGGAAAGGCCCTAGTATGGGTGAAGAACTACCTAACAGGAAGGAGCCAGAGGGTAATGGTAAGGGGCGAAAAGTCGGACTGGCGAACAGTAACAAGTGGAGTACCTCAAGGATCGGTGCTGGGACCAATCCTCTTTCTAATTTACGTAAATGATATGTTTACAGGAGTGGAATCATACATGTCAATGTTTGCAGATGACGCAAAATTAATGAGAAGAGTTGTGACAGACGAGGATTGTAGGATCCTCCAAGAGGACTTAAACAGGCTGCAGAGATGGTCAGGGAAATGGCTACTGGAGTTTAACACCAGTAAATGTAAAGTTATGGAAATGGGATCAGGTGACAGGAGACCAAAGGGACAGTACACAATGAAGGGGAACAGCCTACCTTTAACGATTCGAGAAAGAGACCTGGGAGTGGATGTGACACCTAATCTAACTCCTGAGGCACATATAAATAGGATAACGACAGCAGCGTACTCTACACTGGCGAAAATTAGAACTTCATTCAGAAACCTAAATGAGGAAGCTTTTAGGGCGCTTTACACTGCCTACGTGAGACCCGTCTTAGAGTATGCCGCGCCATCATGGAGCCCCCACCTGAAGAAACACATAAAGAAACTGGAGAAGGTTCAGAGGTTTGCGACGAGGCTTGTCCCAGAGCTACGAGGGATGGGATATGAAGAGCGGCTGAAGGAACTGAACCTTACGACACTAGAGAAAAGAAGGGAGAGAGGAGATATGATAGGGACATATAAAATACTCAGGGGAATTGACAAAGTGGAAATAGATGAAATGTTCACACGTAATAATAACAGAATGAGGGGACATGGGTGGAAACTGGAAACTCAGATGAGTCACAGAGATGTTAGGAAGTTTTCTTTTAGCGTGAGAGTAGTAGAAAAATGGAATGCACTTGGGGAACAGGTTGTGGAAGCAAATACTATTCATACTTTTAAAACTAGGTATGATAGGGAAATGGGACAGGAGTCATTGCTGTAAACAACCGATAGCTAGAAAGGCGGGATCCAAGAGTCAATGCTCGATCCTGCAAGCACATATAGGTGAGTACATATAGGTGAGTACACACACACACACACACACACACACACACTTACTAACGTACTAGTACGTTACTTAAGCAACAGGAAATTTAACGGGAGTACTTAAGCAACAGGAAACAGCGAGTAACGGTGAGGGGGAAGACATCAGAGTGGCGAGATGTCACCAGCGGAGTCCCACAGGGCTCAGTACTTGGACCCATCCTGTTTCTAATATATGTGAACGATCTTCCAGAGGGTATAGACTCATTCCTCTCGATGTTTGCTGATGATGCAAAAATTATGAGAAGAATCAAGACGGATGAAGATAGACAGAGACTACAGGATGACCTGGATAAACTGGAGGAATGGTCTAGAAAATGGCTGCTGAAGTTCAACTCTGGAAAGTGTAAGGTGATGAAATTAGGCGAAGGGAGCAGGAGGCTGAACACAAGGTATCATCTGGGAGGGGAAATCCTGCAAGAATCAAATAGAGAGAAGGATCTGGGGGTTGATATCACACCGAACCTGTCCCCAGAGGCCCACATCAAAAGAATATCATCAGCGGCATATGCTAGACTGGCCAACATAAGAACTGCCTTCAGAAACTTGTGTAAGGAATCTTTCAGAACCCTGTATACCACTTATGTAAGACCAATCCTGGAGTATGCAGCTCCAGCCTGGAGTCCATACCTAGTTAAACACAAGACAAAGTTAGAGAAGATTCAGCGGTATGCCACCAGGCTCGTCCCGGAACTGAGAGGATTGAGCTACGAGGAAAGGCTAAAGGAGCTGAACCTCACATCCCTGGAAAACAGAAGAGTAAGGGGAGACATGATAACCACCTACAAAATTCTCAGGGAAATTGACAGGGTGGACAAAGACAAACTCTTCAGCACGGGTGGGACACGAACAAGGGGACACAGGTGGAAACTTAGTACCCAGATGAGCCACAGAGACGTTAGAAAGAATTTTTTCAGTGTCAGAGTAGTTAATAAATGGAATGCACTAGGAAGTGATGTGGTGGAGGCTGACTCCATACACAGTTTCAAATGTAGGTATGATAGAGCCCAGTAGGCTCAGGAATCTGTACACCAGTTGATTGACAGTTGAGAGGCGGGACCAAAGAGCCAAAGCTCAACCCCCGCAAGCACAATTAGGTGAGTACAATTAGGTGAGTACACACACACACACACACACACACACACACACACACACACACACACACACACACACACACACACACACACACACACACACACACACACACACACACACACACACACACACACACACACACACACACACACACACACACACACACACACACACACACACACACACACACACACACACACACACACACACACACACACACACACAGAAGGCTGGGCAGACTGCATATTTCTTGACTGCCAAAAGGCCTTTGATACGGTACCGCACATGAGACTGCTATACAAACTTGAGAGGCAGGCAGGAGTAAGCGGAAAGGCCCTAGTATGGGTGAAGAACTACCTAACAGGAAGGAGCCAGAGGGTAATGGTAAGGGGCGAAAAGTCGGACTGGCGAACAGTAACAAGTGGAGTACCTCAAGGATCGGTGCTGGGACCAATCCTCTTTCTAATTTACGTAAATGATATGTTTACAGGAGTGGAATCATACATGTCAATGTTTGCAGATGACGCAAAATTAATGAGAAGAGTTGTGACAGACGAGGATTGTAGGATCCTCCAAGAGGACTTAAACAGGCTGCAGAGATGGTCAGGGAAATGGCTACTGGAGTTTAACACCAGTAAATGTAAAGTTATGGAAATGGGATCAGGTGACAGGAGACCAAAGGGACAGTACACAATGAAGGGGAACAGCCTACCTGTAACGATTCGAGAAAGAGACCTGGGAGTGGATGTGACACCTAATCTAACTCCTGAGGCACATATAAATAGGATAACGACAGCAGCGTACTCTACACTGGCGAAAATTAGAACTTCATTCAGAAACCTAAATGAGGAAGCTTTTAGGGCGCTTTACACTGCCTACGTGAGACCCGTCTTAGAGTATGCCGCGCCATCATGGAGCCCCCACCTGAAGAAACACATAAAGAAACTGGAGAAGGTTCAGAGGTTTGCGACGAGGCTTGTCCCAGAGCTACGAGGGATGGGATATGAAGAGCGGCTGAAGGAACTGAACCTTACGACACTAGAGAAAAGAAGGGAGAGAGGAGATATGATAGGGACATATAAAATACTCAGGGGAATTGACAAAGTGGAAATAGATGAAATGTTCACACGTAATAATAACAGAATGAGGGGACATGGGTGGAAACTGGAAACTCAGATGAGTCACAGAGATGTTAGGAAGTTTTCTTTTAGCGTGAGAGTAGTAGAAAAATGGAATGCACTTGGGGAACAGGTTGTGGAAGCAAATACTATTCATACTTTTAAAACTAGGTATGATAGGGAAATGGGACAGGAGTCATTGCTGTAAACAACCGATAGCTAGAAAGGCGGGATCCAAGAGTCAATGCTCGATCCTGCAAGCACATATAGGTGAGTACATATAGGTGAGTACACACACACACACACACACACACACACACACACACACACACACACACACACACACACACACACACACACACACACACACACACACACACACACACACACTTACTAACGTACTAGTACGTTACTTAAGCAACAGGAAACTTAACGGGAGTACTTAAGCAACAGGAAACAGCGAGTAACGGTGAGGGGGAAGACATCAGAGTGGCGAGATGTCACCAGCGGAGTCCCACAGGGCTCAGTACTTGGACCCATCCTGTTTCTAATATATGTGAACGATCTTCCAGAGGGTATAGACTCATTCCTCTCGATGTTTGCTGATGATGCAAAAATTATGAGAAGAATCAAGACGGATGAAGATAGACAGAGACTACAGGATGACCTGGATAAACTGGAGGAATGGTCTAGAAAATGGCTGCTGAAGTTCAACTCTGGAAAGTGTAAGGTGATGAAATTAGGCGAAGGGAGCAGGAGGCTGAACACAAGGTATCATCTGGGAGGGGAAATCCTGCAAGAATCAAATAGAGAGAAGGATCTGGGGGTTGATATCACACCGAACCTGTCCCCAGAGGCCCACATCAAAAGAATATCATCAGCGGCATATGCTAGACTGGCCAACATAAGAACTGCCTTCAGAAACTTGTGTAAGGAATCTTTCAGAACCCTGTATACCACTTATGTAAGACCAATCCTGGAGTATGCAGCTCCAGCCTGGAGTCCATACCTAGTTAAACACAAGACAAAGTTAGAGAAGATTCAGCGGTATGCCACCAGGCTCGTCCCGGAACTGAGAGGATTGAGCTACGAGGAAAGGCTAAAGGAGCTGAACCTCACATCCCTGGAAAACAGAAGAGTAAGGGGAGACATGATAACCACCTACAAAATTCTCAGGGAAATTGACAGGGTGGACAAAGACAAACTCTTCAGCACGGGTGGGACACGAACAAGGGGACACAGGTGGAAACTTAGTACCCAGATGAGCCACAGAGACATTAGAAAGAATTTTTTCAGTGTCAGAGTAGTTAATAAATGGAATGCACTAGGAAGTGATGTGGTGGAGGCTGACTCCATACACAGTTTCAAATGTAGGTATGATAGAGCCCAGTAGGCTCAGGAATCTGTACACCAGTTGATTGACAGTTGAGAGGCGGGACCAAAGAGCCAAAGCTCAACCCCCGCAAGCACAATTAGGTGAGTACAATTAGGTGAGTACACACACACACACACACACACACACACACACACACACACACACACACACACACACACACACACACACACACACACACACACACACACACACACACACACACACACACACACACAGAAGGCTGGGCAGACTGCATATTTCTTGACTGCCAAAAGGCCTTTGATACGGTACCGCACATGAGACTGCTATACAAACTTGAGAGGCAGGCAGGAGTAAGCGGAAAGGCCCTAGTATGGGTGAAGAACTACCTAACAGGAAGGAGCCAGAGGGTAATGGTAAGGGGCGAAAAGTCGGACTGGCGAACAGTAACAAGTGGAGTACCTCAAGGATCGGTGCTGGGACCAATCCTCTTTCTAATTTACGTAAATGATATGTTTACAGGAGTGGAATCATACATGTCAATGTTTGCAGATGACGCAAAATTAATGAGAAGAGTTGTGACAGACGAGGATTGTAGGATCCTCCAAGAGGACTTAAACAGGCTGCAGAGATGGTCAGGGAAATGGCTACTGGAGTTTAACACCAGTAAATGTAAAGTTATGGAAATGGGATCAGGTGACAGGAGACCAAAGGGACAGTACACAATGAAGGGGAACAGCCTACCTGTAACGATTCGAGAAAGAGACCTGGGAGTGGATGTGACACCTAATCTAACTCCTGAGGCACATATAAATAGGATAACGACAGCAGCGTACTCTACACTGGCGAAAATTAGAACTTCATTCAGAAACCTAAATGAGGAAGCTTTTAGGGCGCTTTACACTGCCTACGTGAGACCCGTCTTAGAGTATGCCGCGCCATCATGGAGCCCCCACCTGAAGAAACACATAAAGAAACTGGAGAAGGTTCAGAGGTTTGCGACGAGGCTTGTCCCAGAGCTACGAGGGATGGGATATGAAGAGCGGCTGAAGGAACTGAACCTTACGACACTAGAGAAAAGAAGGGAGAGAGGAGATATGATAGGGACATATAAAATACTCAGGGGAATTGACAAAGTGGAAATAGATGAAATGTTCACACGTAATAATAACAGAATGAGGGGACATGGGTGGAAACTGGAAACTCAGATGAGTCACAGAGATGTTAGGAAGTTTTCTTTTAGCGTGAGAGTAGTAGAAAAATGGAATGCACTTGGGGAACAGGTTGTGGAAGCAAATACTATTCATACTTTTAAAACTAGGTATGATAGGGAAATGGGACAGGAGTCATTGCTGTAAACAACCGATAGCTAGAAAGGCGGGATCCAAGAGTCAATGCTCGATCCTGCAAGCACATATAGGTGAGTACATATAGGTGAGTACACACACACACACACACACACACACACACACACACACACACACACACACACACACACACACACACACACACACACACACACACACACACACACACACACACACACACACACACACACACACACACACTTACTAACGTACTAGTACGTTACTTAAGCAACAGGAAACTTAACGGGAGTACTTAAGCAACAGGAAACAGCGAGTAACGGTGAGGGGGAAGACATCAGAGTGGCGAGATGTCACCAGCGGAGTCCCACAGGGCTCAGTACTTGGACCCATCCTGTTTCTAATATATGTGAACGATCTTCCAGAGGGTATAGACTCATTCCTCTCGATGTTTGCTGATGATGCAAAAATTATGAGAAGAATCAAGACGGATGAAGATAGACAGAGACTACAGGATGACCTGGATAAACTGGAGGAATGGTCTAGAAAATGGCTGCTGAAGTTCAACTCTGGAAAGTGTAAGGTGATGAAATTAGGCGAAGGGAGCAGGAGGCTGAACACAAGGTATCATCTGGGAGGGGAAATCCTGCAAGAATCAAATAGAGAGAAGGATCTGGGGGTTGATATCACACCGAACCTGTCCCCAGAGGCCCACATCAAAAGAATATCATCAGCGGCATATGCTAGACTGGCCAACATAAGAACTGCCTTCAGAAACTTGTGTAAGGAATCTTTCAGAACCCTGTATACCACTTATGTAAGACCAATCCTGGAGTATGCAGCTCCAGCCTGGAGTCCATACCTAGTTAAACACAAGACAAAGTTAGAGAAGATTCAGCGGTATGCCACCAGGCTCGTCCCGGAACTGAGAGGATTGAGCTACGAGGAAAGGCTAAAGGAGCTGAACCTCACATCCCTGGAAAACAGAAGAGTAAGGGGAGACATGATAACCACCTACAAAATTCTCAGGGAAATTGACAGGGTGGACAAAGACAAACTCTTCAGCACGGGTGGGACACGAACAAGGGGACACAGGTGGAAACTTAGTACCCAGATGAGCCACAGAGACGTTAGAAAGAATTTTTTCAGTGTCAGAGTAGTTAATAAATGGAATGCACTAGGAAGTGATGTGGTGGAGGCTGACTCCATACACAGTTTCAAATGTAGGTATGATAGAGCCCAGTAGGCTCAGGAATCTGTACACCAGTTGATTGACAGTTGAGAGGCGGGACCAAAGAGCCAAAGCTCAACCCCCGCAAGCACAATTAGGTGAGTACAATTAGGTGAGTACACACACACACACACACACACACACACACACACACACACACACACACACACACACACACACACACACACACACACACACACACACACACACACACACACACACACACACAGTTTCAAATGTAGGTATGATAGAGCCCAGTAGGCTCAGGAATCTGTACACCAGTTGATTGACAGTTGAGAGGCGGGACCAAAGAGCCAAAGCTCAACCCCCGCAAGCACAATTAGGTGAGTACAATTAGGTGAGTACACACACACACACACACACACACACACACACACACACACACACACACACACACACACACACACACACACACACACACACACACACACACACACACACACACACACACACACACACACACACACACACACACACACACACAGAAGGCTGGGCAGACTGCATATTTCTTGACTGCCAAAAGGCCTTTGATACGGTACCGCACATGAGACTGCTATACAAACTTGAGAGGCAGGCAGGAGTAAGCGGAAAGGCCCTAGTATGGGTGAAGAACTACCTAACAGGAAGGAGCCAGAGGGTAATGGTAAGGGGCGAAAAGTCGGACTGGCGAACAGTAACAAGTGGAGTACCTCAAGGATCGGTGCTGGGACCAATCCTCTTTCTAATTTACGTAAATGATATGTTTACAGGAGTGGAATCATACATGTCAATGTTTGCAGATGACGCAAAATTAATGAGAAGAGTTGTGACAGACGAGGATTGTAGGATCCTCCAAGAGGACTTAAACAGGCTGCAGAGATGGTCAGGGAAATGGCTACTGGAGTTTAACACCAGTAAATGTAAAGTTATGGAAATGGGATCAGGTGACAGGAGACCAAAGGGACAGTACACAATGAAGGGGAACAGCCTACCTGTAACGATTCGAGAAAGAGACCTGGGAGTGGATGTGACACCTAATCTAACTCCTGAGGCACATATAAATAGGATAACGACAGCAGCGTACTCTACACTGGCGAAAATTAGAACTTCATTCAGAAACCTAAATGAGGAAGCTTTTAGGGCGCTTTACACTGCCTACGTGAGACCCGTCTTAGAGTATGCCGCGCCATCATGGAGCCCCCACCTGAAGAAACACATAAAGAAACTGGAGAAGGTTCAGAGGTTTGCGACGAGGCTTGTCCCAGAGCTACGAGGGATGGGATATGAAGAGCGGCTGAAGGAACTGAACCTTACGACACTAGAGAAAAGAAGGGAGAGAGGAGATATGATAGGGACATATAAAATACTCAGGGGAATTGACAAAGTGGAAATAGATGAAATGTTCACACGTAATAATAACAGAATGAGGGGACATGGGTGGAAACTGGAAACTCAGATGAGTCACAGAGATGTTAGGAAGTTTTCTTTTAGCGTGAGAGTAGTAGAAAAATGGAATGCACTTGGGGAACAGGTTGTGGAAGCAAATACTATTCATACTTTTAAAACTAGGTATGATAGGGAAATGGGACAGGAGTCATTGCTGTAAACAACCGATAGCTAGAAAGGCGGGATCCAAGAGTCAATGCTCGATCCTGCAAGCACATATAGGTGAGTACATATAGGTGAGTACACACACACACACACACACACACACACACACACACACACACACACACACACACACACACACACACACACACACACACACACACACACACACACACTTACTAACGTACTAGTACGTTACTTAAGCAACAGGAAACTTAACGGGAGTACTTAAGCAACAGGAAACAGCGAGTAACGGTGAGGGGGAAGACATCAGAGTGGCGAGATGTCACCAGCGGAGTCCCACAGGGCTCAGTACTTGGACCCATCCTGTTTCTAATATATGTGAACGATCTTCCAGAGGGTATAGACTCATTCCTCTCGATGTTTGCTGATGATGCAAAAATTATGAGAAGAATCAAGACGGATGAAGATAGACAGAGACTACAGGATGACCTGGATAAACTGGAGGAATGGTCTAGAAAATGGCTGCTGAAGTTCAACTCTGGAAAGTGTAAGGTGATGAAATTAGGCGAAGGGAGCAGGAGGCTGAACACAAGGTATCATCTGGGAGGGGAAATCCTGCAAGAATCAAATAGAGAGAAGGATCTGGGGGTTGATATCACACCGAACCTGTCCCCAGAGGCCCACATCAAAAGAATATCATCAGCGGCATATGCTAGACTGGCCAACATAAGAACTGCCTTCAGAAACTTGTGTAAGGAATCTTTCAGAACCCTGTATACCACTTATGTAAGACCAATCCTGGAGTATGCAGCTCCAGCCTGGAGTCCATACCTAGTTAAACACAAGACAAAGTTAGAGAAGATTCAGCGGTATGCCACCAGGCTCGTCCCGGAACTGAGAGGATTGAGCTACGAGGAAAGGCTAAAGGAGCTGAACCTCACATCCCTGGAAAACAGAAGAGTAAGGGGAGACATGATAACCACCTACAAAATTCTCAGGGAAATTGACAGGGTGGACAAAGACAAACTCTTCAGCACGGGTGGGACACGAACAAGGGGACACAGGTGGAAACTTAGTACCCAGATGAGCCACAGAGACGTTAGAAAGAATTTTTTCAGTGTCAGAGTAGTTAATAAATGGAATGCACTAGGAAGTGATGTGGTGGAGGCTGACTCCATACACAGTTTCAAATGTAGGTATGATAGAGCCCAGTAGGCTCAGGAATCTGTACACCAGTTGATTGACAGTTGAGAGGCGGGACCAAAGAGCCAAAGCTCAACCCCCGCAAGCACAATTAGGTGAGTACAATTAGGTGAGTACACACACACACACACACACACACACACACACACACACACACACACACACACACACACACACACACACACACACACACACACACACACACACACACACACACACACACACACACACACACAGTTTCAAATGTAGGTATGATAGAGCCCAGTAGGCTCAGGAATCTGTACACCAGTTGATTGACAGTTGAGAGGCGGGACCAAAGAGCCAAAGCTCAACCCCCGCAAGCACAATTAGGTGAGTACAATTAGGTGAGTACACACACACACACACACACACACACACACACACACACACACACACACACACACACACACACACACACACACACACACACACACACACACACACATACACACACACACACACACACACACACACACACACACACACACACACACACACACACACACACACACACACACACACACACACACACACACACACACACACACACACACACACACACACACACACACACAGAGAAGGCTGGGCAGACTGCATATTTCTTGACTGCCAAAAGGCCTTTGATACGGTACCGCACATGAGACTGCTATACAAACTTGAGAGGCAGGCAGGAGTAAGCGGAAAGGCCCTAGTATGGGTGAAGAACTACCTAACAGGAAGGAGCCAGAGGGTAATGGTAAGGGGCGAAAAGTCGGACTGGCGAACAGTAACAAGTGGAGTACCTCAAGGATCGGTGCTGGGACCAATCCTCTTTCTAATTTACGTAAATGATATGTTTACAGGAGTGGAATCATACATGTCAATGTTTGCAGATGACGCAAAATTAATGAGAAGAGTTGTGACAGACGAGGATTGTAGGATCCTCCAAGAGGACTTAAACAGGCTGCAGAGATGGTCAGGGAAATGGCTACTGGAGTTTAACACCAGTAAATGTAAAGTTATGGAAATGGGATCAGGTGACAGGAGACCAAAGGGACAGTACACAATGAAGGGGAACAGCCTACCTGTAACGATTCGAGAAAGAGACCTGGGAGTGGATGTGACACCTAATCTAACTCCTGAGGCACATATAAATAGGATAACGACAGCAGCGTACTCTACACTGGCGAAAATTAGAACTTCATTCAGAAACCTAAATGAGGAAGCTTTTAGGGCGCTTTACACTGCCTACGTGAGACCCGTCTTAGAGTATGCCGCGCCATCATGGAGCCCCCACCTGAAGAAACACATAAAGAAACTGGAGAAGGTTCAGAGGTTTGCGACGAGGCTTGTCCCAGAGCTACGAGGGATGGGATATGAAGAGCGGCTGAAGGAACTGAACCTTACGACACTAGAGAAAAGAAGGGAGAGAGGAGATATGATAGGGACATATAAAATACTCAGGGGAATTGACAAAGTGGAAATAGATGAAATGTTCACACGTAATAATAACAGAATGAGGGGACATGGGTGGAAACTGGAAACTCAGATGAGTCACAGAGATGTTAGGAAGTTTTCTTTTAGCGTGAGAGTAGTAGAAAAATGGAATGCACTTGGGGAACAGGTTGTGGAAGCAAATACTATTCATACTTTTAAAACTAGGTATGATAGGGAAATGGGACAGGAGTCATTGCTGTAAACAACCGATAGCTAGAAAGGCGGGATCCAAGAGTCAATGCTCGATCCTGCAAGCACATATAGGTGAGTACATATAGGTGAGTACACACACACACACACACACACACACACACACACACACACACACACACACACACACACACACACACACACACACACACTTACTAACGTACTAGTACGTTACTTAAGCAACAGGAAACTTAACGGGAGTACTTAAGCAACAGGAAACAGCGAGTAACGGTGAGGGGGAAGACATCAGAGTGGCGAGATGTCACCAGCGGAGTCCCACAGGGCTCAGTACTTGGACCCATCCTGTTTCTAATATATGTGAACGATCTTCCAGAGGGTATAGACTCATTCCTCTCGATGTTTGCTGATGATGCAAAAATTATGAGAAGAATCAAGACGGATGAAGATAGACAGAGACTACAGGATGACCTGGATAAACTGGAGGAATGGTCTAGAAAATGGCTGCTGAAGTTCAACTCTGGAAAGTGTAAGGTGATGAAATTAGGCGAAGGGAGCAGGAGGCTGAACACAAGGTATCATCTGGGAGGGGAAATCCTGCAAGAATCAAATAGAGAGAAGGATCTGGGGGTTGATATCACACCGAACCTGTCCCCAGAGGCCCACATCAAAAGAATATCATCAGCGGCATATGCTAGACTGGCCAACATAAGAACTGCCTTCAGAAACTTGTGTAAGGAATCTTTCAGAACCCTGTATACCACTTATGTAAGACCAATCCTGGAGTATGCAGCTCCAGCCTGGAGTCCATACCTAGTTAAACACAAGACAAAGTTAGAGAAGATTCAGCGGTATGCCACCAGGCTCGTCCCGGAACTGAGAGGATTGAGCTACGAGGAAAGGCTAAAGGAGCTGAACCTCACATCCCTGGAAAACAGAAGAGTAAGGGGAGACATGATAACCACCTACAAAATTCTCAGGGAAATTGACAGGGTGGACAAAGACAAACTCTTCAGCACGGGTGGGACACGAACAAGGGGACACAGGTGGAAACTTAGTACCCAGATGAGCCACAGAGACGTTAGAAAGAATTTTTTCAGTGTCAGAGTAGTTAATAAATGGAATGCACTAGGAAGTGATGTGGTGGAGGCTGACTCCATACACAGTTTCAAATGTAGGTATGATAGAGCCCAGTAGGCTCAGGAATCTGTACACCAGTTGATTGACAGTTGAGAGGCGGGACCAAAGAGCCAAAGCTCAACCCCCGCAAGCACAATTAGGTGAGTACAATTAGGTGAGTACACACACACACACACACACACACACACACACACACACACACACACACACACACACACACACACACACACACACACACACACACACACACACACACACACACACACACACACACACACACACACACACACACACAGTTTCAAATGTAGGTATGATAGAGCCCAGTAGGCTCAGGAATCTGTACACCAGTTGATTGACAGTTGAGAGGCGGGACCAAAGAGCCAAAGCTCAACCCCCGCAAGCACAATTAGGTGAGTACAATTAGGTGAGTACACACACACACACACACACACACACACACACACACACACACACACACACACACACACACACACACACACACACACACACACACACACACACACACACACATACACACACACACACACACACACACACACACACACACACACACACACACACACACACACACACACACACACACACACACACACACACACACACACACACACACACACACACACACACACACACACACAGAAGGCTGGGCAGACTGCATATTTCTTGACTGCCAAAAGGCCTTTGATACGGTACCGCACATGAGACTGCTATACAAACTTGAGAGGCAGGCAGGAGTAAGCGGAAAGGCCCTAGTATGGGTGAAGAACTACCTAACAGGAAGGAGCCAGAGGGTAATGGTAAGGGGCGAAAAGTCGGACTGGCGAACAGTAACAAGTGGAGTACCTCAAGGATCGGTGCTGGGACCAATCCTCTTTCTAATTTACGTAAATGATATGTTTACAGGAGTGGAATCATACATGTCAATGTTTGCAGATGACGCAAAATTAATGAGAAGAGTTGTGACAGACGAGGATTGTAGGATCCTCCAAGAGGACTTAAACAGGCTGCAGAGATGGTCAGGGAAATGGCTACTGGAGTTTAACACCAGTAAATGTAAAGTTATGGAAATGGGATCAGGTGACAGGAGACCAAAGGGACAGTACACAATGAAGGGGAACAGCCTACCTGTAACGATTCGAGAAAGAGACCTGGGAGTGGATGTGACACCTAATCTAACTCCTGAGGCACATATAAATAGGATAACGACAGCAGCGTACTCTACACTGGCGAAAATTAGAACTTCATTCAGAAACCTAAATGAGGAAGCTTTTAGGGCGCTTTACACTGCCTACGTGAGACCCGTCTTAGAGTATGCCGCGCCATCATGGAGCCCCCACCTGAAGAAACACATAAAGAAACTGGAGAAGGTTCAGAGGTTTGCGACGAGGCTTGTCCCAGAGCTACGAGGGATGGGATATGAAGAGCGGCTGAAGGAACTGAACCTTACGACACTAGAGAAAAGAAGGGAGAGAGGAGATATGATAGGGACATATAAAATACTCAGGGGAATTGACAAAGTGGAAATAGATGAAATGTTCACACGTAATAATAACAGAATGAGGGGACATGGGTGGAAACTGGAAACTCAGATGAGTCACAGAGATGTTAGGAAGTTTTCTTTTAGCGTGAGAGTAGTAGAAATATGGAATGCACTTGGGGAACAGGTTGTGGAAGCAAATACTATTCATACTTTTAAAACTAGGTATGATAGGGAAATGGGACAGGAGTCATTGCTGTAAACAACCGATAGCTAGAAAGGCGGGATCCAAGAGTCAATGCTCGATCCTGCAAGCACATATAGGTGAGTACATATAGGTGAGTACACACACACACACACACACACACACACACACACACACACACACACACACACACACACACACACACACACACACACTTACTAACGTACTAGTACGTTACTTAAGCAACAGGAAACTTAACGGGAGTACTTAAGCAACAGGAAACAGCGAGTAACGGTGAGGGGGAAGACATCAGAGTGGCGAGATGTCACCAGCGGAGTCCCACAGGGCTCAGTACTTGGACCCATCCTGTTTCTAATATATGTGAACGATCTTCCAGAGGGTATAGACTCATTCCTCTCGATGTTTGCTGATGATGCAAAAATTATGAGAAGAATCAAGACGGATGAAGATAGACAGAGACTACAGGATGACCTGGATAAACTGGAGGAATGGTCTAGAAAATGGCTGCTGAAGTTCAACTCTGGAAAGTGTAAGGTGATGAAATTAGTCGAAGGGAGCAGGAGGCTGAACACAAGGTATCATCTGGGAGGGGAAATCCTGCAAGAATCAAATAGAGAGAAGGATCTGGGGGTTGATATCACACCGAACCTGTCCCCAGAGGCCCACATCAAAAGAATATCATCAGCGGCATATGCTAGACTGGCCAACATAAGAACTGCCTTCAGAAACTTGTGTAAGGAATCTTTCAGAACCCTGTATACCACTTATGTAAGACCAATCCTGGAGTATGCAGCTCCAGCCTGGAGTCCATACCTAGTTAAACACAAGACAAAGTTAGAGAAGATTCAGCGGTATGCCACCAGGCTCGTCCCGGAACTGAGAGGATTGAGCTACGAGGAAAGGCTAAAGGAGCTGAACCTCACATCCCTGGAAAACAGAAGAGTAAGGGGAGACATGATAACCACCTACAAAATTCTCAGGGAAATTGACAGGGTGGACAAAGACAAACTCTTCAGCACGGGTGGGACACGAACAAGGGGACACAGGTGGAAACTTAGTACCCAGATGAGCCACAGAGACGTTAGAAAGAATTTTTTCAGTGTCAGAGTAGTTAATAAATGGAATGTACTAGGAAGTGATGTGGTGGAGGCTGACTCCATACACAGTTTCAAATGTAGGTATGATAGAGCCCAGTAGGCTCAGGAATCTGTACACCAGTTGATTGACAGTTGAGAGGCGGGACCAAAGAGCCAAAGCTCAACCCCCGCAAGCACAATTAGGTGAGTACAAATAGGTGAGTACACACACACACACACACACACACACACACACACACACACACACACACACACACACACACACACACACACACACACACACACACACACACACACAGTTTCAAATGTAGGTATGATAGAGCCCAGTAGGCTCAGGAATCTGTACACCAGTTGATTGACAGTTGAGAGGCGGGACCAAAGAGCCAAAGCTCAACCCCCGCAAGCACAATTAGGTGAGTACAATTAGGTGAGTACACACACACACACACACACACACACACACACACACACACACACACACACACACACACACACACACACACACACACACACACACACACACACACACACACACACATACACACACACACACACACACACACACACACACACACACACACACACACACACACACACACACACACACACACACACACACACACACACACACACACACACACACACACACACACACACACACACACACACACACACAGAGAAGGCTGGGCAGACTGCATATTTCTTGACTGCCAAAAGGCCTTTGATACGGTACCGCACATGAGACTGCTATACAAACTTGAGAGGCAGGCAGGAGTAAGCGGAAAGGCCCTAGTATGGGTGAAGAACTACCTAACAGGAAGGAGCCAGAGGGTAATGGTAAGGGGCGAAAAGTCGGACTGGCGAACAGTAACAAGTGGAGTACCTCAAGGATCGGTGCTGGGACCAATCCTCTTTCTAATTTACGTAAATGATATGTTTACAGGAGTGGAATCATACATGTCAATGTTTGCAGATGACGCAAAATTAATGAGAAGAGTTGTGACAGACGAGGATTGTAGGATCCTCCAAGAGGACTTAAACAGGCTGCAGAGATGGTCAGGGAAATGGCTACTGGAGTTTAACACCAGTAAATGTAAAGTTATGGAAATGGGATCAGGTGACAGGAGACCAAAGGGACAGTACACAATGAAGGGGAACAGCCTACCTGTAACGATTCGAGAAAGAGACCTGGGAGTGGATGTGACACCTAATCTAACTCCTGAGGCACATATAAATAGGATAACGACAGCAGCGTACTCTACACTGGCGAAAATTAGAACTTCATTCAGAAACCTAAATGAGGAAGCTTTTAGGGCGCTTTACACTGCCTACGTGAGACCCGTCTTAGAGTATGCCGCGCCATCATGGAGCCCCCACCTGAAGAAACACATAAAGAAACTGGAGAAGGTTCAGAGGTTTGCGACGAGGCTTGTCCCAGAGCTACGAGGGATGGGATATGAAGAGCGGCTGAAGGAACTGAACCTTACGACACTAGAGAAAAGAAGGGAGAGAGGAGATATGATAGGGACATATAAAATACTCAGGGGAATTGACAAAGTGGAAATAGATGAAATGTTCACACGTAATAATAACAGAATGAGGGGACATGGGTGGAAACTGGAAACTCAGATGAGTCACAGAGATGTTAGGAAGTTTTCTTTTAGCGTGAGAGTAGTAGAAAAATGGAATGCACTTGGGGAACAGGTTGTGGAAGCAAATACTATTCATACTTTTAAAACTAGGTATGATAGGGAAATGGGACAGGAGTCATTGCTGTAAACAACCGATAGCTAGAAAGGCGGGATCCAAGAGTCAATGCTCGATCCTGCAAGCACATATAGGTGAGTACATATAGGTGAGTACACACACACACACACACACACACACACACACACACACACACACACACACACACACACACACACACACACACACACACACACACACACTTACTAACGTACTAGTACGTTACTTAAGCAACAGGAAACTTAACGGGAGTACTTAAGCAACAGGAAACAGCGAGTAACGGTGAGGGGGAAGACATCAGAGTGGCGAGATGTCACCAGCGGAGTCCCACAGGGCTCAGTACTTGGACCCATCCTGTTTCTAATATATGTGAACGATCTTCCAGAGGGTATAGACTCATTCCTCTCGATGTTTGCTGATGATGCAAAAATTATGAGAAGAATCAAGACGGATGAAGATAGACAGAGACTACAGGATGACCTGGATAAACTGGAGGAATGGTCTAGAAAATGGCTGCTGAAGTTCAACTCTGGAAAGTGTAAGGTGATGAAATTAGTCGAAGGGAGCAGGAGGCTGAACACAAGGTATCATCTGGGAGGGGAAATCCTGCAAGAATCAAATAGAGAGAAGGATCTGGGGGTTGATATCACACCGAACCTGTCCCCAGAGGCCCACATCAAAAGAATATCATCAGCGGCATATGCTAGACTGGCCAACATAAGAACTGCCTTCAGAAACTTGTGTAAGGAATCTTTCAGAACCCTGTATACCACTTATGTAAGACCAATCCTGGAGTATGCAGCTCCAGCCTGGAGTCCATACCTAGTTAAACACAAGACAAAGTTAGAGAAGATTCAGCGGTATGCCACCAGGCTCGTCCCGGAACTGAGAGGATTGAGCTACGAGGAAAGGCTAAAGGAGCTGAACCTCACATCCCTGGAAAACAGAAGAGTAAGGGGAGACATGATAACCACCTACAAAATTCTCAGGGAAATTGACAGGGTGGACAAAGACAAACTCTTCAGCACGGGTGGGACACGAACAAGGGGACACAGGTGGAAACTTAGTACCCAGATGAGCCACAGAGACGTTAGAAAGAATTTTTTCAGTGTCAGAGTAGTTAATAAATGGAATGCACTAGGAAGTGATGTGGTGGAGGCTGACTCCATACACAGTTTCAAATGTAGGTATGATAGAGCCCAGTAGGCTCAGGAATCTGTACACCAGTTGATTGACAGTTGAGAGGCGGGACCAAAGAGCCAAAGCTCAACCCCCGCAAGCACAATTGGGTGAGTACAATTAGGTGAGTACACACACACACACACACACACACACACACACACACACACACACACACACACACACACACACACACACACACACACACACACACACACACACACACACACACACACACACACTTACTAACGTACTAGTACGTTACTTAAGCAACAGGAAACTTAACGGGAGTACTTAAGCAACAGGAAACAGCGAGTAACGGTGAGGGGGAAGACATCAGAGTGGCGAGATGTCACCAGCGGAGTCCCACAGGGCTCAGTACTTGGACCCATCCTGTTTCTAATATATGTGAACGATCTTCCAGAGGGTATAGACTCATTCCTCTCGATGTTTGCTGATGATGCAAAAATTATGAGAAGAATCAAGACGGATGAAGATAGACAGAGACTACAGGATGACCTGGATAAACTGGAGGAATGGTCTAGAAAATGGCTGCTGAAGTTCAACTCTGGAAAGTGTAAGGTGATGAAATTAGGCGAAGGGAGCAGGAGGCTGAACACAAGGTATCATCTGGGAGGGGAAATCCTGCAAGAATCAAATAGAGAGAAGGATCTGGGGGTTGATATCACACCGAACCTGTCCCCCAGAGGCCCACATCAAAAGAATATCATCAGCGGCATATGCTAGACTGGCCAACATAAGAACTGCCTTCAGAAACTTGTGTAAGGAATCTTTCAGAACCCTGTATACCACTTATGTAAGACCAATCCTGGAGTATGCAGCTCCAGCCTGGAGTCCATACCTAGTTAAACACAAGACAAAGTTAGAGAAGATTCAGCGGTATGCCACCAGGCTCGTCCCGGAACTGAGAGGATTGAGCTACGAGGAAAGGCTAAAGGAGCTGAACCTCACATCCCTGGAAAACAGAAGAGTAAGGGGAGACATGATAACCACCTACAAAATTCTCAGGGAAATTGACAGGGTGGACAAAGACAAACTCTTCAGCACGGGTGGGACACGAACAAGGGGACACAGGTGGAAACTTAGTACCCAGATGAGCCACAGAGACGTTAGAAAGAATTTTTTCAGTGTCAGAGTAGTTAATAAATGGAATGCACTAGGAAGTGATGTGGTGGAGGCTGACTCCATACACAGTTTCAAATGTAGGTATGATAGAGCCCAGTAGGCTCAGGAATCTGTACACCAGTTGATTGACAGTTGAGAGGCGGGACCAAAGAGCCAAAGCTCAAGAAAAGTACCCCCGCAAGCACAATTAGGTGAGTACAATTAGGTGAGTACACACACACACACACACACACACACACACACACACACACACACACACACACACACACACACACACACACACACACACACACACACACACACACACACACACACACACACACACACACACACACACTTACTAACGTACTAGTACGTTACTTAAGCAACAGGAAACTTAACGGGAGTACTTAAGCAACAGGAAACAGCGAGTAACGGTGAGGGGGAAGACATCAGAGTGGCGAGATGTCACCAGCGGAGTCCCACAGGGCTCAGTACTTGGACCCATCCTGTTTCTAATATATGTGAACGATCTTCCAGAGGGTATAGACTCATTCCTCTCGATGTTTGCTGATGATGCAAAAATTATGAGAAGAATCAAGACGGATGAAGATAGACAGAGACTACAGGATGACCTGGATAAACTGGAGGAATGGTCTAGAAAATGGCTGCTGAAGTTCAACTCTGGAAAGTGTAAGGTGATGAAATTAGGCGAAGGGAGCAGGAGGCTGAACACAAGGTATCATCTGGGAGGGGAAATCCTGCAAGAATCAAATAGAGAGAAGGATCTGGGGGTTGATATCACACCGAACCTGTCCCCAGAGGCCCACATCAAAAGAATATCATCAGCGGCATATGCTAGACTGGCCAACATAAGAACTGCCTTCAGAAACTTGTGTAAGGAATCTTTCAGAACCCTGTATACCACTTATGTAAGACCAATCCTGGAGTATGCAGCTCCAGCCTGGAGTCCATACCTAGTTAAACACAAGACAAAGTTAGAGAAGATTCAGCGGTATGCCACCAGGCTCGTCCCGGAACTGAGAGGATTGAGCTACGAGGAAAGGCTAAAGGAGCTGAACCTCACATCCCTGGAAAACAGAAGAGTAAGGGGAGACATGATAACCACCTACAAAATTCTCAGGGAAATTGACAGGGTGGACAAAGACAAACTCTTCAGCACGGGTGGGACACGAACAAGGGGACACAGGTGGAAACTTAGTACCCAGATGAGCCACAGAGACGTTAGAAAGAATTTTTTCAGTGTCAGAGTAGTTAATAAATGGAATGCACTAGGAAGTGATGTGGTGGAGGCTGACTCCATACACAGTTTCAAATGTAGGTATGATAGAGCCCAGTAGGCTCAGGAATCTGTACACCAGTTGATTGACAGTTGAGAGGCGGGACCAAAGAGCCAAAGCTCAACCCCCGCAAGCACAATTAGGTGAGTACAATTAGGTGAGTACACACACACACACACACACACACACACACACACACACACACACACACACACACACACACACACACACACACACACACACACACACACACACACACACACACACACACACACACACACACACACACACACACACACTCACACACACACACACACACACACACACACACACACACACACACACACACACACACACACACACACACACACACACACACACACACACACACACACACACACACACACACACACACACAGTTTCAAATGTAGGTATGATAGAGCCCAGTAGGCTCAGGAATCTGTACACCAGTTGATTGACAGTTGAGAGGCGGGACCAAAGAGCCAAAGCTCAACCCCCGCAAGCACAATTAGGTGAGTACAATTAGGTGAGTACACACACACACACACACACACACACACACACACACACACACACACACACACACACACACACACACACACACACACACACACACTTGTCCACTTGTCTTGTGACCATCGTGTTGGGTGGACGTGGGTTGGGAGCTCCTGGATCACTCGTGGAGTGGGAGGGGTAATCAGGCAACTTCGAAGTGAAAAAGACTATAAGTGAATGTACAAGTGAATGAAAAAACCTTGGGTTTTGACCAGAGCCATAAGGTAGTGAAGAAAAACAGTTTAATTAGCGTAATTCAAAATAGTGAAGAAATACTGTGCAGTGTGGAAGCAGCAGACATCACCGACCTCTGACCGCGTGACCTCACCTCGCAGCAACCCTTCTATCACCACGTGGGACGACGATTGGAGATTCACTCACCTATTGTGTTGGCAGATTGTGCAAGGTATTGAGGAGCGCCTTTTTGGCTAGATTGTTACTGCAATGACTAGAAGGGGTTCAAGGTCAATCACCAGCAGGGATGAGGAGGAGGACAGATTTATAGACAAATTAATAGGGAAATTTGTAGAGAGAAGGAGTGATTGGTTGGAGGATCTAATCCAGGGGATTAAAAGTGAGGTATTTCAGCAAATACAGGATGCGGTAGAGAGGCAGAAACAAGAATTTATGCTCTATGTTCAGGAAGAGATTAGGAAGGGAAGAGAGGACTGGGAGAGGGAATGTGCTCGTATCACAAACGAATTAGGAAGGATTAGCAGCATGGCTAAGGATAGAGGAGTAATGGGGGATGGGTTAGTGACTGCGGTTGGGATGGGGAATCCCCAGGGGACAGGCTACCAGCATGACAATGAATTACTGAGGAGACGGTCTATTATAATACATGGATTATTCGAATCTAGGGCACCAACAAGACAAGAGAGAATAGAAACAGAAAAATACGAATTGCACGAGATATTGAGGTGTATTGGAGCAGAGATGGCAGAACGCGAGGTGGATATCAATCGACGGGTTGGACCTTACAATTGTACCAAGAATAGACCTGTTCTGGTGCAATTCTCCAATGAGGAGGCAGTGGAGTACATAATGAGGAGCAAGCATTTACTCAGAGGAAGTGAAACCCATTACAATGTGTTTATAGAGAGGTTTATGACGAAAGATGAGCAAACAGCCCACAAAAATAGATGGCAACAACGACACCGAAATAGTCTCACCTCCCAGGTCACATCCCAGGTCACCTCCCAGGGCACCTCCCAGGTCACCTCCCAGGTCGCATCCTCCCCAACTCAGCCCTCCTATACATCCCCCCTGCCTCAGCCTCCCACAACCCCCCTGTCCCTTCCACATTTGCACCTCCACAACGATTCCCCTGCCCCTGCTACATCACACTTGTCAGCGACCCCAGTGGGTCAAGCCATGCCCTCCCCAAACCCACCTTCCCATCCCCCCTCCCCAAATACCCCTTCCCACTCCCCTGCCCCTTCTACCCCATTGACTTCAATTCCATCTACTCCATCCCAGCTTCCACTGCACCCCTCTTCCACTCACCCCCAAACCCCACCCAACCCTCACCCCTCCTATGCACCTCCAGCCCACATTTAACCCCCTCACCTTGTGACCCCCTAACACCTTCCCCCATCTCCCTCTTCCCCTCTTCTACCCCAAAAGCCCCACCTACCCCCGATTCCCCCCTAACTAATATACCCTCTCTTCCACTCCCAGCACCCATGCTCCATTCTCATCTCAGCTCTCCGCCCTCAGTATCCCTCTTCCCCCCAACCTCTCAACCTCTATCTGACTCTCAGTCTCACTCTATTTCTCAACCCCCCTATGCTATTCAGACCCCTAACTTTCAGACCCATTATGCCCTTCCTACCCCCCTAGATGCCCAGACCCCATTCGCCTACCAGGCACTCCCAGGCACCCCCCTAGCACCCCCCCACTCACCCCCACAGCCCCCACTTGCCCCCCAGACACCCCACAGTTCCCCCCAGACCCCTGGTGAAAGGGGGAACTCTGACACCCGAGTTTCCAAGAAGAGTCTCAAGGTTTGGTACACCAATGCTGATGGGGTAGCCAATAAAGCAGAAGAGATAAAAGAAAGAGTTAGTGAGGCAGACCCAGACATAGTGGCAATAGTGGAAACTAAAATAAATGGCATGATCTCGGATGCAATCTTTCCAGAGGGGTACCAGGTGATAAGAAAAGAAAGGACACAGACAGGGAGGAGGAGTGGCACTACTAATAAAGCGGAAATGGAAGTTTGATGAGCTGGAAAATCCGGGTACCAATGAAAGCACAAGCTTCATACATGGAACTCTGACAGTGGATGGGAAGAAGATTGTAATCTTGATACTCTACAATCCCCCACCAAACAGTAGAAGGCCCAGGCAGGAGTACGAGGACAGCAACAAGACATGTATGGATGAACTGCAGAGGGCAGCAACTTTAGCGCATAGAATGAGAGCGAAGCTGCTGGTCATGGGGGACCTAAATCACGGAGAGATAAATTGGGAAACGAGGAATCCCCATGGCGGGGAGGAGACCTGGGGAGCGAAGCTGGTAGACGTTATTGACAGGAATTTCCTAACACAGCATGTGAAAGAAGATACTAGGGAAAGAGGAGGGGATACGCCCAGCCTATTAGATCTCATTATCACTCAGAATGTAGAAGACATCGAGCAGTTGGAACATGAAATACCACTAGGAGCTAGTGACCATTGTGTCCTAGTCTTTGACTACATGATGGAGCTTAAAATTGTGACCAAAGGACAAGAGGTCCGGGAAAGGAGACTTGATTACAGAAAAGGGGACTACAGAAGGATAAGGGACTACCTGGGAGAAGTGCAGTGGGAGGAAGAACTTAGAGGAAAAACAGTGCAAGGTATGATGAACCAAGTCATATTGAAATGCAAGGAGGCTGAAGATAGATTTATTCCAACAATAAAGGAAAAAAGCAGGAGGGAATATAATAACCCATGGTTTAATAGACAGTGTCAGGAAGCAAAGGTGAGAAGCAGGAGGGAGTGGAGGAAGTACAGAAGACAAAGGACAGAGGACAACAGGATTAGATGTAACAGAGCTAGGAATGATTACATTAACATAAGACGAGTGTCGGAAAGGAATTATGAGAACGATATTGCAGTCAAAGCGAAAAAGCAACCAAAATTACTACATAGCCATATAAGAAGGAAGATGTCGGTAAATGACCAAGTGACAAGACTGAGGAAAACAGAAGGGGCATACACAGAAAGCGACAAGGAAATCTGCGAGGTACTGAATGCAAAATTCCATGGAGTGTTCACAACCGAGCCTGAGCAGCTCCCATTGTTAGAAGAGATTACCCAAGATGAAAGACTATCGGATATAGAGGTGACAGCAGAGGATGTAATGAAACAGTTGACAACACTGGATGCAAATAAAGCTGTTGGACCAGACAAAGTATCACCGTGGATACTCAAAGAGGCAGCGCAGGCTCTCAGCGTGCCTCTGGCAATGATCTTTAATGAGTCACTTATGTTGGGAGAATTGCCCAGTTGCTGGAAGGAGGCAAATGTCGTACCGATTTTCAAAAAGGGTGATAGGGAGGAGGCACTTAACTACAGACCCGTATCACTGACAAGCATCCCCTGCAAAATTCTTGAAAGAATAATTAGGCTAAGACTTGTTGAGCACCTGGAGAGCATTGGGTTTGTAAACAAGCACCAACATGGGTTCTGGACAGGGAAATCATGCCTAACAAACCTTTTAGAATTCTATGATAAAGTAACAAGGATAAGGCAGGACAGAGAAGGCTGGGCAGACTGCATATTTCTTGACTGCCAAAAGGCCTTTGATACAGTACCGCACATGAGACTGCTATACAAACTTGAGAGGCAGGCAGGAGTAAGCGGAAACGCCCTAGTATGGGTGAAGAACTACCTAACAGGAAGGAGCCAGAGGGTAATGGTAAGGGGCGAAAAGTCGGACTGGCGAACAGTAACAAGTGGAGTACCTCAAGGATCGGTGCTGGGACCAATCCTCTTTCTAATTTACGTAAATGATATGTTTACAGGAGTGGAATCATACATGTCAATGTTTGCAGATGACGCAAAATTAATGAGAAGAGTTGTGACAGACGAGGATTGTAGGATCCTCCAAGAGGACTTAAACAGGCTGCAGAGATGGTCAGGGAAATGGCTACTGGAGTTTAACACCAGTAAATGTAAAGTTATGGAAATGGGATCAGGTGACAGGAGACCAAAGGGACAGTACACAATGAAGGGGAACAGCCTACCTGTAACGATTCGAGAAAGAGACCTGGGAGTGGATGTGACACCTAATCTAACTCCTGAGGCACATATAAATAGGATAACGACAGCAGCGTACTCTACACTGGCGAAAATTAGAACTTCATTCAGAAACCTAAATGAGGAAGCTTTTAGGGCGCTTTACACTGCCTACGTGAGACCCGTCTTAGAGTATGCCGCGCCATCATGGAGCCCCCACCTGAAGAAACACATAAAGAAACTGGAGAAGGTTCAGAGGTTTGCGACGAGGCTTGTCCCAGAGCTACGAGGGATGGGATATGAAGAGCGGCTGAAGGAACTGAACCTTACGACACTAGAGAAAAGAAGGGAGAGAGGAGATATGATAGGGACATATAAAATACTCAGGGGAATTGACAAAGTGGAAATAGATGAAATGTTCACACGTAATAATAACAGAATGAGGGGACATGGGTGGAAACTGGAAACTCAGATGAGTCACAGAGATGTTAGGAAGTTTTCTTTTAGCGTGAGAGTAGTAGAAAAATGGAATGCACTTGGGGAACAGGTTGTGGAAGCAAATACTATTCATACTTTTAAAACTAGGTATGATAGGGAAATGGGACAGGAGTCATTGCTGTAAACAACCGATAGCTAGAAAGGCGGGATCCAAGAGTCAATGCTCGATCCTGCAAGCACATATAGGTGAGTACATATAGGTGAGTACACACACACACACACACACACACACACACACACACACACACACACACACACACACACTTACTAACGTACTAGTACGTTACTTAAGCAACAGGAAATTTAACGGGAGTACTTAAGCAACAGGAAACAGCGAGTAACGGTGAGGGGGAAGACATCAGAGTGGCGAGATGTCACCAGCGGAGTCCCACAGGGCTCAGTACTTGGACCCATCCTGTTTCTAATATATGTGAACGATCTTCCAGAGGGTATAGACTCATTCCTCTCGATGTTTGCTGATGATGCAAAAATTATGAGAAGAATCAAGACGGATGAAGATAGACAGAGACTACAGGATGACCTGGATAAACTGGAGGAATGGTCTAGAAAATGGCTGCTGAAGTTCAACTCTGGAAAGTGTAAGGTGATGAAATTAGGCGAAGGGAGCAGGAGGCTGAACACAAGGTATCATCTGGGAGGGGAAATCCTGCAAGAATCAAATAGAGAGAAGGATCTGGGGGTTGATATCACACCGAACCTGTCCCCAGAGGCCCACATCAAAAGAATATCATCAGCGGCATATGCTAGACTGGCCAACATAAGAACTGACTTCAGAAACTTGTGTAAGGAATCTTTCAGAACCCTGTATACCACATATGTAAGACCAATCCTGGAGTATGCAGCTCCAGCCTGGAGTCCATACCTAGTAAAACACAAGACAAAGTTAGAGAAGATTCAGCGGTATGCCACCAGGCTCGTCCCGGAACTGAGAGGATTGAGCTACGAGGAAAGGCTAAAGGAGCTGAACCTCACATCCCTGGAAAACAGAAGAGTAAGGGGAGACATGATAACCACCTACAAAATTCTCAGGGAAATTGACAGGGTGGACAAAGACAAACTCTTCAGCACGGGTGGGACACGAACAAGGGGACACAGGTGGAAACTTAGTACCCAGATGAGCCACAGAGACGTTAGAAAGAATTTTTTCAGTGTCAGAGTAGTTAATAAATGGAATGCACTAGGAAGTGATGTGATGGAGGCTGACTCCATACACAGTTTCAAATGTAGGTATGATAGAGCCCAGTAGGCTCAGGAATCTGTACACCAGTTGATTGACAGTTGAGAGGCGGGACCAAAGAGCCAAAGCTCAACCCCCGCAAGCACAATTAGGTGAGTACAATTAGGTGAGTACACACACACACACACACACACACACACACACACACACACACACACACACACACACACACACACACAAACACACACACACACACACACACACACACACACACACACACACACACACACACACACACACACACACACACACACACACACACACACACACACACACACAGAGAAGGCTGGGCAGACTGCATATTTCTTGACTGCCAAAAGGCCTTTGATACGGTACCGCACATGAGACTGCTATACAAACTTGAGAGGCAGGCAGGAGTAAGCGGAAAGGCCCTAGTATGGGTGAAGAACTACCTAACAGGAAGGAGCCAGAGGGTAATGGTAAGGGGCGAAAAGTCGGACTGGCGAACAGTAACAAGTGGAGTACCTCAAGGATCGGTGCTGGGACCAATCCTCTTTCTAATTTACGTAAATGATATGTTTACAGGAGTGGAATCATACATGTCAATGTTTGCAGATGACGCAAAATTAATGAGAAGAGTTGTGACAGACGAGGATTGTAGGATCCTCCAAGAGGACTTAAACAGGCTGCAGAGATGGTCAGGGAAATGGCTACTGGAGTTTAACACCAGTAAATGTAAAGTTATGGAAATGGGATCAGGTGACAGGAGACCAAAGGGACAGTACACAATGAAGGGGAACAGCCTACCTGTAACGATTCGAGAAAGAGACCTGGGAGTGGATGTGACACCTAATCTAACTCCTGAGGCACATATAAATAGGATAACGACAGCAGCGTACTCTACACTGGCGAAAATTAGAACTTCATTCAGAAACCTAAATGAGGAAGCTTTTAGGGCGCTTTACACTGCCTACGTGAGACCCGTCTTAGAGTATGCCGCGCCATCATGGAGCCCCCACCTGAAGAAACACATAAAGAAACTGGAGAAGGTTCAGAGGTTTGCGACGAGGCTTGTCCCAGAGCTACGAGGGATGGGATATGAAGAGCGGCTGAAGGAACTGAACCTTACGACACTAGAGAAAAGAAGGGAGAGAGGAGATATGATAGGGACATATAAAATACTCAGGGGAATTGACAAAGTGGAAATAGATGAAATGTTCACACGTAATAATAACAGAATGAGGGGACATGGGTGGAAACTGGAAACTCAGATGAGTCACAGAGATGTTAGGAAGTTTTCTTTTAGCGTGAGAGTAGTAGAAAAATGGAATGCACTTGGGGAACAGGTTGTGGAAGCAAATACTATTCATACTTTTAAAACTAGGTATGATAGGGAAATGGGACAGGAGTCATTGCTGTAAACAACCGATAGCTAGAAAGGCGGGATCCAAGAGTCAATGCTCGATCCTGCAAGCACATATAGGTGAGTACATATAGGTGAGTACACACACACACACACACACACACACACACACACACACACACACACACACACACACACACACACACACACACACACACACACACACACACACACACACTTACTAACGTACTAGTACGTTACTTAAGCAACAGGAAACTTAACGGGAGTACTTAAGCAACAGGAAACAGCGAGTAACGGTGAGGGGGAAGACATCAGAGTGGCGAGATGTCACCAGCGGAGTCCCACAGGGCTCAGTACTTGGACCCATCCTGTTTCTAATATATGTGAACGATCTTCCAGAGGGTATAGACTCATTCCTCTCGATGTTTGCTGATGATGCAAAAATTATGAGAAGAATCAAGACGGATGAAGATAGACAGAGACTACAGGATGACCTGGATAAACTGGAGGAATGGTCTAGAAAATGGCTGCTGAAGTTCAACTCTGGAAAGTGTAAGGTGATGAAATTAGGCGAAGGGAGCAGGAGGCTGAACACAAGGTATCATCTGGGAGGGGAAATCCTGCAAGAATCAAATAGAGAGAAGGATCTGGGGGTTGATATCACACCGAACCTGTCCCCAGAGGCCCACATCAAAAGAATATCATCAGCGGCATATGCTAGACTGGCCAACATAAGAACTGCCTTCAGAAACTTGTGTAAGGAATCTTTCAGAACCCTGTATACCACTTATGTAAGACCAATCCTGGAGTATGCAGCTCCAGCCTGGAGTCCATACCTAGTTAAACACAAGACAAAGTTAGAGAAGATTCAGCGGTATGCCACCAGGCTCGTCCCGGAACTGAGAGGATTGAGCTACGAGGAAAGGCTAAAGGAGCTGAACCTCACATCCCTGGAAAACAGAAGAGTAAGGGGAGACATGATAACCACCTACAAAATTCTCAGGGAAATTGACAGGGTGGACAAAGACAAACTCTTCAGCACGGGTGGGACACGAACAAGGGGACACAGGTGGAAACTTAGTACCCAGATGAGCCACAGAGACGTTAGAAAGAATTTTTTCAGTGTCAGAGTAGTTAATAAATGGAATGCACTAGGAAGTGATGTGGTGGAGGCTGACTCCATACACAGTTTCAAATGTAGGTATGATAGAGCCCAGTAGGCTCAGGAATCTGTACACCAGTTGATTGACAGTTGAGAGGCGGGACCAAAGAGCCAAAGCTCAACCCCCGCAAGCACAATTAGGTGAGTACAATTAGGTGAGTACACACACACACACACACACACACACACACACACACACACACACACACACACACACACACACACACACACACACACACACACACACACACACACACACACAGAGAAGGCTGGGCAGACTGCATATTTCTTGACTGCCAAAAGGCCTTTGATACGGTACCGCACATGAGACTGCTATACAAACTTGAGAGGCAGGCAGGAGTAAGCGGAAAGGCCCTAGTATGGGTGAAGAACTACCTAACAGGAAGGAGCCAGAGGGTAATGGTAAGGGGCGAAAAGTCGGACTGGCGAACAGTAACAAGTGGAGTACCTCAAGGATCGGTGCTGGGACCAATCCTCTTTCTAATTTACGTAAATGATATGTTTACAGGAGTGGAATCATACATGTCAATGTTTGCAGATGACGCAAAATTAATGAGAAGAGTTGTGACAGACGAGGATTGTAGGATCCTCCAAGAGGACTTAAACAGGCTGCAGAGATGGTCAGGGAAATGGCTACTGGAGTTTAACACCAGTAAATGTAAAGTTATGGAAATGGGATCAGGTGACAGGAGACCAAAGGGACAGTACACAATGAAGGGGAACAGCCTACCTGTAACGATTCGAGAAAGGGACCTGGGAGTGGATGTGACACCTAATCTAACTCCTGAGGCACATAAATAGGATAACGACAGCAGCGTACTCTACACTGGCGAAAATTAGAACTTCATTCAGAAACCTAAATGAGGAAGCTTTTAGGGCGCTTTACACTGCCTACGTGAGACCCGTCTTAGAGTATGCCGCGCCATCATGGAGCCCCCACCTGAAGAAACACATAAAGAAACTGGAGAAGGTTCAGAGGTTTGCGACGAGGCTTGTCCCAGAGCTACGAGGGATGGGATATGAAGAGCGGCTGAAGGAACTGAACCTTACGACACTAGAGAAAAGAAGGGAGAGAGGAGATATGATAGGGACATATAAAATACTCAGGGGAATTGACAAAGTGGAAATAGATGAAATGTTCACACGTAATAATAACAGAATGAGGGGACATGGGTGGAAACTGGAAACTCAGATGAGTCACAGAGATGTTAGGAAGTTTTCTTTTAGCGTGAGAGTAGTAGAAAAATGGAATGCACTTGGGGAACAGGTTGTGGAAGCAAATACTATTCATACTTTTAAAACTAGGTATGATAGGGAAATGGGACAGGAGTCATTGCTGTAAACAACCGATAGCTAGAAAGGCGGGATCCAAGAGTCAATGCTCGATCCTGCAAGCACATATAGGTGAGTACATATAGGTGAGTACACACACACACACACACACACACACACACACACACACACACACACACACACACACACACACACACACACACACACACACACACACACACACACACACACACACACACACTTACTAACGTACTAGTACCTTACTTAAGCAACAGGAAACTTAACGGGAGTACTTAAGCAACAGGAAACAGCGAGTAACGGTGAGGGGGAAGACATCAGAGTGGCGAGATGTCACCAGCGGAGTCCCACAGGGCTCAGTACTTGGACCCATCCTGTTTCTAATATATGTGAACGATCTTCCAGAGGGTATAGACTCATTCCTCTCGATGTTTGCTGATGATGCAAAAATTATGAGAAGAATCAAGACGGATGAAGATAGACAGAGACTACAGGATGACCTGGATAAACTGGAGGAATGGTATAGAAAATGGCTGCTGAAGTTCAACTCTGGAAAGTGTAAGGTGATGAAATTAGGCGAAGGGAGCAGGAGGCTGAACACAAGGTATCATCTGGGAGGGGAAATCCTGCAAGAATCAAATAGAGAGAAGGATCTGGGGGTTGATATCACACCGAACCTGTCCCCAGAGGCCCACATCAAAAGAATATCATCAGCGGCATATGCTAGACTGGCCAACATAAGAACTGCCTTCAGAAACTTGTGTAAGGAATCTTTCAGAACCCTGTATACCACTTATGTAAGACCAATCCTGGAGTATGCAGCTCCAGCCTGGAGTCCATACCTAGTTAAACACAAGACAAAGTTAGAGAAGATTCAGCGGTATGCCACCAGGCTCGTCCCGGAACTGAGAGGATTGAGCTACGAGGAAAGGCTAAAGGAGCTGAACCTCACATCCCTGGAAAACAGAAGAGTAAGGGGAGACATGATAACCACCTACAAAATTCTCAGGGAAATTGACAGGGTGGACAAAGACAAACTCTTCAGCACGGGTGGGACACGAACAAGGGGACACAGGTGGAAACTTAGTACCCAGATGAGCCACAGAGACGTTAGAAAGAATTTTTTCAGTGTCAGAGTAGTTAATAAATGGAATGCACTAGGAAGTGATTTGGTGGAGGCTGACTCCATACACAGTTTCAAATGTAGGTATGATAGAGCCCAGTAGGCTCAGGAATCTGTACACCAGTTGATTGACAGTTGAGAGGCGGGACCAAAGAGCCAAAGCTCAACCCCCGCAAGCACAATTAGGTGAGTACAATTAGGTGAGTACACACACACACACACACACACACACACACACACACACACACACACACACACACACACACACACACACACACACACACACACACACACACACACACACACACACACACAGAAGGCTGGGCAGACTGCATATTTCTTGACTGCCAAAAGGCCTTTGATACGGTACCGCACATGAGACTGCTATACAAACTTGAGAGGCAGGCAGGAGTAAGCGGAAAGGCCCTAGTATGGGTGAAGAACTACCTAACAGGAAGGAGCCAGAGGGTAATGGTAAGGGGCGAAAAGTCGGACTGGCGAACAGTATCAAGTGGAGTACCTCAAGGATCGGTGCTGGGACCAATCCTCTTTCTAATTTACGTAAATGATATGTTTACAGGAGTGGAATCATACATGTCAATGTTTGCAGATGACGCAAAATTAATGAGAAGAGTTGTGACAGACGAGGATTGTAGGATCCTCCAAGAGGACTTAAACAGGCTGCAGAGATGGTCAGGGAAATGGCTACTGGAGTTTAACACCAGTAAATGTAAAGTTATGGAAATGGGATCAGGTGACAGGAGACCAAAGGGACAGTACACAATGAAGGGGAACAGCCTACCTGTAACGATTCGAGAAAGAGACCTGGGAATGGATGTGACACCTAATCTAACTCCTGAGGCACATATAAATAGGATAACGACAGCAGCGTACTCTACACTGGCGAAAATTAGAACTTCATTCAGAAACCTAAATGAGGAAGCTTTTAGGGCGCTTTACACTGCCTACGTGAGACCCGTCTTAGAGTATGCCGCGCCATCATGGAGCCCCCACCTGAAGAAACACATAAAGAAACTGGAGAAGGTTCAGAGGTTTGCGACGAGGCTTGTCCCAGAGCTACGAGGGATGGGATATGAAGAGCGGCTGAAGGAACTGAACCTTACGACACTAGAGAAAAGAAGGGAGAGAGGAGATATGATAGGGACATATAAAATACTCAGGGGAATTGACAAAGTGGAAATAGATGAAATGTTCACACGTAATAATAACAGAATGAGGGGACATGGGTGGAAACTGGAAACTCAGATGAGTCACAGAGATGTTAGGAAGTTTTCTTTTAGCGTGAGAGTAGTAGAAAAATGGAATGCACTTGGGGAACAGGTTGTGGAAGCAAATACTATTCATACTTTTAAAACTAGGTATGATAGGGAAATGGGACAGGAGTCATTGCTGTAAACAACCGATAGCTAGAAAGGCGGGATCCAAGAGCCAATGCTCGATCCTGCAAGCACATATAGGTGAGTACATATAGGTGAGTACACACACACACACACACACACACACACACACACACACACACACACACACACACACACACACACACACACACACACACACACACACACACACTTACTAACGTACTAGTACGTTACTTAAGCAACAGGAAATTTAACGGGAGTACTTAAGCAACAGGAAACAGCGAGTAACGGTGAGGGGGAAGACATCAGGGTGGCGAGATGTCACCAGCGGAGTCCCACAGGGCTCAGTACTTGGACCCATCCTGTTTCTAATATATGTGAACGATCTTCCAGAGGGTATAGACTCATTCCTCTCGATGTTTGCTGATGATGCAAAAATTATGAGAAGAATCAAGACGGATGAAGATAGACAGAGACTACAGGATGACCTGGATAAACTGGAGGAATGGTCTAGAAAATGGCTGCTGAAGTTCAACTCTGGAAAGTGTAAGGTGATGAAATTAGGCGAAGGGGCTGAACACAAGGTATCATCTGGGAGGGGAAATCCTGCAAGAATCAAATAGAGAGAAGGATCTGGGGGTTGATATCACACCGAACCTGTCCCCAGAGGCCCACATCAAAAGAATATCATCAGCGGCATATGCTAGACTGGCCAACATAAGAACTGCCTTCAGAAACTTGTGTAAGGAATCTTTCAGAACCCTGTATACCACTTATGTAAGACCAATCCTGGAGTATGCAGCTCCAGCCTGGAGTCCATACCTAGTTAAACACAAGACAAAGTTAGAGAAGATTCAGCGGTATGCCACCAGGCTCGTCCCGGAACTGAGAGGATTGAGCTACGAGGAAAGGCTAAAGGAGCTGAACCTCACATCCCTGGAAAACAGAAGAGTAAGGGGAGACATGATAACCACCTACAAAATTCTCAGGGAAATTGACAGGGTGGACAAAGACAAACTCTTCAGCACGGGTGGGACACGAACAAGGGGACACAGGTGGAAACTTAGTACACAGATGAGCCACAGAGACGTTAGAAAGAATTTTTTCAGTGTCAGAGTAGTTAATAAATGGAATGCACTAGGAAGTGATGTGGTGGAGGCTGACTCCATACACAGTTTCAAATGTAGGTATGATAGAGCCCAGTAGGCTCAGGAATCTGTACACCAGTTGATTGACAGTTGAGAGGCGGGACCAAAGAGCCAAAGCTCAACCCCCGCAAGCACAATTAGGTGAGTACAATTAGGTGAGTACACACACACACACACACACACACACACACACACACACACACACACACACACACACACACACACACACACACACACACACACACACACACACACACACACACACACACACACACACACACACACACACACACACACACACACACACACACACACACACACACACACACACACACACACACACACACACACACACACACACACACACACACACACACAGAAGGCTGGGCAGACTGCATATTTCTTGACTGCCAAAAGGCCTTTGATACGGTACCGCACATGAGACTGCTATACAAACTTGAGAGGCAGGCAGGAGTAAGCGGAAAGGCCCTAGTATGGGTGAAGAACTACCTAACAGGAAGGAGCCAGAGGGTAATGGTAAGGGGCGAAAAGTCGGACTGGCGAACAGTAACAAGTGGAGTACCTCAAGGATCGGTGCTGGGACCAATCCTCTTTCTAATTTACGTAAATGATATGTGTACAGGAGTGGAATCATACATGTCAATGTTTGCAGATGACGCAAAATTAATGAGAAGAGTTGTGACAGACGAGGATTGTAGGATCCTCCAAGAGGACTTAAACAGGCTGCAGAGATGGTCAGGGAAATGGCTACTGGAGTTTAACACCAGTAAATGTAAAGTTATGGAAATGGGATCAGGTGACAGGAGACCAAAGGGACAGTACACAATGAAGGGGAACAGCCTACCTGTAACGATTCGAGAAAGAGACCTGGGAGTGGATGTGACACCTAATCTAACTCCTGAGGCACATATAAATAGGATAACGACAGCAGCGTACTCTACACTGGCGAAAATTAGAACTTCATTCAGAAACCTAAATGAGGAAGCTTTTAGGGCGCTTTACACTGCCTACGTGAGACCCGTCTTAGAGTATGCCGCGCCATCATGGAGCCCCCACCTGAAGAAACACATAAAGAAACTGGAGAAGGTTCAGAGGTTTGCGACGAGGCTTGTCCCAGAGCTACGAGGGATGGGATATGAAGAGCGGCTGAAGGAACTGAACCTTACGACACTAGAGAAAAGAAGGGAGAGAGGAGATATGATAGGGACATATAAAATACTCAGGGGAATTGACAAAGTGGAAATAGATGAAATGTTCACACGTAATAATAACAGAATGAGGGGACATGGGTGGAAACTGGAAACTCAGATGAGTCACAGAGATGTTAGGAAGTTTTCTTTTAGCGTGAGAGTAGTAGAAAAATGGAATGCACTTGGGGAACAGGTTGTGGAAGCAAATACTATTCATACTTTTAAAACTAGGTATGATAGGGAAATGGGACAGGAGTCATTGCTGTAAACAACCGATAGCTAGAAAGGCGGGATCCAAGAGTCAATGCTCGATCCTGCAAGCACATATAGGTGAGTACATATAGGTGAGTACACACACACACACACACACACACACACACACACACACACACACACACACACACACACACACACACACACACACACACTTACTAACGTACTAGTACGTTACTTAAGCAACAGGAAATTTAACGGGAGTACTTAAGCAACAGGAAACAGCGAGTAACGGTGAGGGGGAAGACATCAGAGTGGCGAGATGTCACCAGCGGAGTCCCACAGGGCTCAGTACTTGGACCCATCCTGTTTCTAATATATGTGAACGATCTTCCAGAGGGTATAGACTCATTCCTCTCGATGTTTGCTGATGATGCAAAAATTATGAGAAGAATCAAGACGGATGAAGATAGACAGAGACTACAGGATGACCTGGATAAACTGGAGGAATGGTCTAGAAAATGGCTGCTGAAGTTCAACTCTGGAAAGTGTAATGTGATGAAATTAGGCGAAGGGAGCAGGAGGCTGAACACAAGGTATCATCTGGGAGGGGAAATCCTGCAAGAATCAAATAGAGAGAAGGATCTGGGGGTTGATATCACACCGAACCTGTCCCCAGAGGCCCACATCAAAAGAATATCATCAGCGGCATATGCTAGACTGGCCAACATAAGAACTGCCTTCAGAAACTTGTGTAAGGAATCTTTCAGAACCCTGTATACCACTTATGTAAGACCAATCCTGGAGTATGCAGCTCCAGCCTGGAGTCCATACCTAGTTAAACACAAGACAAAGTTAGAGAAGATTCAGCGGTATGCCACCAGGCTCGTCCCGGAACTGAGAGGATTGAGCTACGAGGAAAGGCTAAAGGAGCTGAACCTCACATCCCTGGAAAACAGAAGAGTAAGGGGAGACATGATAACCACCTACAAAATTCTCAGGGAAATTGACAGGGTGGACAAAGACAAACTCTTCAGCACGGGTGGGACACGAACAAGGGGACACAGGTGGAAACTTAGTACCCAGATGAGCCACAGAGACGTTAGAAAGAATTTTTTCAGTGTCAGAGTAGTTAATAAATGGAATGCACTAGGAAGTGATGTGGTGGAGGCTGACTCCATACACAGTTTCAAATGTAGGTATGATAGAGCCCAGTAGGCTCAGGAATCTGTACACCAGTTGATTGACAGTTGAGAGGCGGGACCAAAGAGCCAAAGCTCAACCCCCGCAAGCACAATTAGGTGAGTACAATTAGGTGAGTACACACACACACACACACACACACACACACACACACACACACACACACACACACACACACACACACACACACACACACACACACACACACACACACACACACACACACACACACACACACACACACACACAGAGAAGGCTGGGCAGACTGCATATTTCTTGACTGCCAAAAGGCCTTTGATACGGTACCGCACATGAGACTGCTATACAAACTTGAGAGGCAGGCAGGAGTAAGCGGAAAGGCCCTAGTATGGGTGAAGAACTACCTAACAGGAAGGAGCCAGAGGGTAATGGTAAGGGGCGAAAAGTCGGACTGGCGAACAGTAACAAGTGGAGTACCTCAAGGATCGGTGCTGGGACCAATCCTCTTTCTAATTTACGTAAATGATATGTTTACAGGAGTGGAATCATACATGTCAATGTTTGCAGATGACGCAAAATTAATGAGAAGAGTTGTGACAGACGAGGATTGTAGGATCCTCCAAGAGGACTTAAACAGGCTGCAGAGATGGTCAGGGAAATGGCTACTGGAGTTTAACACCAGTAAATGTAAAGTTATGGAAATGGGATCAGGTGACAGGAGACCAAAGGGACAGTACACAATGAAGGGGAACAGCCTACCTGTAACGATTCGAGAAAGAGACCTGGGAGTGGATGTGACACCTAATCTAACTCCTGAGGCACATATAAATAGGATAACGACAGCAGCGTACTCTACACTGGCGAAAATTAGAACTTCATTCAGAAACCTAAATGAGGAAGCTTTTAGGGCGCTTTACACTGCCTACGTGAGACCCGTCTTAGAGTATGCCGCGCCATCATGGAGCCCCCACCTGAAGAAACACATAAAGAAACTGGAGAAGGTTCAGAGGTTTGCGACGAGGCTTGTCCCAGAGCTACGAGGGATGGGATATGAAGAGCGGCTGAAGGAACTGAACCTTACGACACTAGAGAAAAGAAGGGAGAGAGGAGATATGATAGGGACATATAAAATACTCAGGGGAATTGACAAAGTGGAAATAGATGAAATGTTCACACGTAATAATAACAGAATGAGGGGACATGGGTGGAAACTGGAAACTCAGATGAGTCACAGAGATGTTAGGAAGTTTTCTTTTAGCGTGAGAGTAGTAGAAAAATGGAATGCACTTGGGGAACAGGTTGTGGAAGCAAATACTATTCATACTTTTAAAACTAGGTATGATAGGGAAATGGGACAGGAGTCATTGCTGTAAACAACCGATAGCTAGAAAGGCGGGATCCAAGAGTCAATGCTCGATCCTGCAAGCACATATAGGTGAGTACATATAGGTGAGTACACACACACACACACACACACACACACACACACACACACACACACACACACACACACACACACACACACACACACACACACACACACACACACACACACACACACACACACACTTACTAACGTACTAGTACGTTACTTAAGCAACAGGAAATTTAACGGGAGTACTTAAGCAACAGGAAACAGCGAGTAACGGTGAGGGGGAAGACATCAGAGTGGCGAGATGTCACCAGCGGAGTCCCACAGGGCTCAGTACTTGGACCCATCCTGTTTCTAATATATGTGAACGATCTTCCAGAGGGTATAGACTCATTCCTCTCGATGTTTGCTGATGATGCAAAAATTATGAGAAGAATCAAGACGGATGAAGATAGACAGAGACTACAGGATGACCTGGATAAACTGGAGGAATGGTCTAGAAAATGGCTGCTGAAGTTCAACTCTGGAAAGTGTAAGGTGATGAAATTAGGCGAAGGGAGCAGGAGGCTGAACACAAGGTATCATCTGGGAGGGGAAATCCTGCAAGAATCAAATAGAGAGAAGGATCTGGGGGTTGATATCACACCGAACCTGTCCCCAGAGGCCCACATCAAAAGAATATCATCAGCGGCATATGCTAGACTGGCCAACATAAGAACTGCCTTCAGAAACTTGTGTAAGGAATCTTTCAGAACCCTGTATACCACTTATGTAAGACCAATCCTGGAGTATGCAGCTCCAGCCTGGAGTCCATACCTAGTTAAACACAAGACAAAGTTAGAGAAGATTCAGCGGTATGCCACCAGGCTCGTCCCGGAACTGAGAGGATTGAGCTACGAGGAAAGGCTAAAGGAGCTGAACCTCACAACCCTGGAAAACAGAAGAGTAAGGGGAGACATGATAACCACCTACAAAATTCTCAGGGAAATTGACAGGGTGGACAAAGACAAACTCTTCAGCACGGGTGGGACACGAACAAGGGGACACAGGTGGAAACTTAGTACCCAGATGAGCCACAGAGACGTTAGAAAGAATTTTTTCAGTGTCAGAGTAGTTAATAAATGGAATGCACTAGGAAGTGATGTGGTGGAGGCTGACTCCATACACAGTTTCAAATGTAGGTATGATAGAGCCCAGTAGGCTCAGGAATCTGTACACCAGTTGATTGACAGTTGAGAGGCGGGACCAAAGAGCCAAAGCTCAACCCCCGCAAGCACAATTAGGTGAGTACAATTAGGTGAGTACACACACACACACACACACACACACACACACACACACACACACACACACACACACACACACACACACACACACACACACACACACACACACACACACACACACACACACACACACACACACACACACACACAGAGAAGGCTGGGCAGACTGCATATTTCTTGACTGCCAAAAGGCCTTTGATACGGTACCGCACATGAGACTGCTATACAAACTTGAGAGGCAGGCAGGAGTAAGCGGAAAGGCCCTAGTATGGGTGAAGAACTACCTAACAGGAAGGAGCCAGAGGGTAATGGTAAGGGGCGAAAAGTCGGACTGGCGAACAGTAACAAGTGGAGTACCTCAAGGATCGGTGCTGGGACCAATCCTCTTTCTAATTTACGTAAATGATATGTTTACAGGAGTGGAATCATACATGTCAATGTTTGCAGATGACGCAAAATTAATGAGAAGAGTTGTGACAGACGAGGATTGTAGGATCCTCCAAGAGGACTTAAACAGGCTGCAGAGATGGTCAGGGAAATGGCTACTGGAGTTTAACACCAGTAAATGTAAAGTTATGGAAATGGGATCAGGTGACAGGAGACCAAAGGGACAGTACACAATGAAGGGGAACAGCCTACCTGTAACGATTCGAGAAAGAGACCTGGGAGTGGATGTGACACCTAATCTAACTCCTGAGGCACATATAAATAGGATAACGACAGCAGCGTACTCTACACTGGCGAAAATTAGAACTTCATTCAGAAACCTAAATGAGGAAGCTTTTAGGGCGCTTTACACTGCCTACGTGAGACCCGTCTTAGAGTATGCCGCGCCATCATGGAGCCCCCACCTGAAGAAACACATAAAGAAACTGGAGAAGGTTCAGAGGTTTGCGACGAGGCTTGTCCCAGAGCTACGAGGGATGGGATATGAAGAGCGGCTGAAGGAACTGAACCTTACGACACTAGAGAAAAGAAGGGAGAGAGGAGATATGATAGGGACATATAAAATACTCAGGGGAATTGACAAAGTGGAAATAGATGAAATGTTCACACGTAATAATAACAGAATGAGGGGACATGGGTGGAAACTGGAAACTCAGATGAGTCACAGAGATGTTAGGAAGTTTTCTTTTAGCGTGAGAGTAGTAGAAAAATGGAATGCACTTGGGGAACAGGTTGTGGAAACAAATACTATTCATACTTTTAAAACTAGGTATGATAGGGAAATGGGACAGGAGTCATTGCTGTAAACAACCGATAGCTAGAAAGGCGGGATCCAAGAGTCAATGCTCGATCCTGCAAGCACATATAGGTGAGTACATATAGGTGAGTACACACACACACACACACACACACACACACACACACACACACACACACACACACACACACACACACACACACACACACACACACACACACACACACTTACTAACGTACTAGTACGTTACTTAAGCAACAGGAAATTTAACGGGAGTACTTAAGCAACAGGAAACAGCGAGTAACGGTGAGGGGGAAGACATCAGAGTGGCGAGATGTCACCAGCGGAGTCCCACAGGGCTCAGTACTTGGACCCATCCTGTTTCTAATATATGTGAACGATCTTCCAGAGGGTATAGACTCATTCCTCTCGATGTTTGCTGATGATGCAAAAATTATGAGAAGAATCAAGACGGATGAAGATAGACAGAGACTACAGGATGACCTGGATAAACTGGAGGAATGGTCTAGAAAATGGCTGCTGAAGTTCAACTCTGGAAAGTGTAAGGTGATGAAATTAGGCGAAGGGAGCAGGAGGCTGAACACAAGGTATCATCTGGGAGGGGAAATCCTGCAAGAATCAAATAGAGAGAAGGATCTGGGGGTTGATATCACACCGAACCTGTCCCCAGAGGCCCACATCAAAAGAATATCATCAGCGGCATATGCTAGACTGGCCAACATAAGAACCGCCTTCAGAAACTTGTGTAAGGAATCTTTCAGAACCCTGTATACCACTTATGTAAGACCAATCCTGGAGTATGCAGCTCCAGCCTGGAGTCCATACCTAGTTAAACACAAGACAAAGTTAGAGAAGATTCAGCGGTATGCCACCAGGCTCGTCCCGGAACTGAGAGGATTGAGCTACGAGGAAAGGCTAAAGGAGCTGAACCTCACAACCCTGGAAAACAGAAGAGTAAGGGGAGACATGATAACCACCTACAAAATTCTCAGGGAAATTGACAGGGTGGACAAAGACAAACTCTTCAGCACGGGTGGGACACGAACAAGGGGACACAGGTGGAAACTTAGTACCCAGATGAGCCACAGAGACGTTAGAAAGAATTTTTTCAGTGTCAGAGTAGTTAATAAATGGAATGCACTAGGAAGTGATGTGGTGGAGGCTGACTCCATACACAGTTTCAAATGTAGGTATGATAGAGCCCAGTAGGCTCAGGAATCTGTACACCAGTTGATTGACAGTTGAGAGGCGGGACCAAAGAGCCAAAGCTCAACCCCCGCAAGCACAATTAGGTGAGTACAATTAGGTGAGTACACACACACACACACACACACACACACACACACACACACACCCACCCACACACACACACACACACACACACACACACACACACACACACACACACACACACACACACACACACACACACACACACACACACACACACACACACACACACACACACACACACACACACACACACACACAGAGAAGGCTGGGCAGACTGCATATTTCTTGACTGCCAAAAGGCCTTTGATACGGTACCGCACATGAGACTGCTATACAAACTTGAGAGGCAGGCAGGAGTAAGCGGAAAGGCCCTAGTATGGGTGAAGAACTACCTAACAGGAAGGAGCCAGAGGGTAATGGTAAGGGGCGAAAAGTCGGACTGGCGAACAGTAACAAGTGGAGTACCTCAAGGATCGGTGCTGGGACCAATCCTCTTTCTAATTTACGTAAATGATATGTTTACAGGAGTGGAATCATACATGTCAATGTTTGCAGATGACGCAAAATTAATGAGAAGAGTTGTGACAGACGAGGATTGTAGGATCCTCCAAGAGGACTTAAACAGGCTGCAGAGATGGTCAGGGAAATGGCTACTGGAGTTTAACACCAGTAAATGTAAAGTTATGGAAATGGGATCAGGTGACAGGAGACCAAAGGGACAGTACACAATGAAGGGGAACAGCCTACCTGTAACGATTCGAGAAAGAGACCTGGGAGTGGATGTGACACCTAATCTAACTCCTGAGGCACATATAAATAGGATAACGACAGCAGCGTACTCTACACTGGCGAAAATTAGAACTTCATTCAGAAACCTAAATGAGGAAGCTTTTAGGGCGCTTTACACTGCCTACGTGAGACCCGTCTTAGAGTATGCCGCGCCATCATGGAGCCCCCACCTGAAGAAACACATAAAGAAACTGGAGAAGGTTCAGAGGTTTGCGACGAGGCTTGTCCCAGAGCTACGAGGGATGGGATATGAAGAGCGGCTGAAGGAACTGAACCTTACGACACTAGAGAAAAGAAGGGAGAGAGGAGATATGATAGGGACATATAAAATACTCAGGGGAATTGACAAAGTGGAAATAGATGAAATGTTCACACGTAATAATAACAGAATGAGGGGACATGGGTGGAAACTGGAAACTCAGATGAGTCACAGAGATGTTAGGAAGTTTTCTTTTAGCGTGAGAGTAGTAGAAAAATGGAATGCACTTGGGGAACAGGTTGTGGAAACAAATACTATTCATACTTTTAAAACTAGGTATGATAGGGAAATGGGACAGGAGTCATTGCTGTAAACAACCGATAGCTAGAAAGGCGGGATCCAAGAGTCAATGCTCGATCCTGCAAGCACATATAGGTGAGTACATATAGGTGAGTACACACACACACACACACACACACACACACACACACACACACACACACACACACACACACACACACACACACACACACACACACACACACACACACACACTTACTAACGTACTAGTACGTTACTTAAGCAACAGGAAATTTAACGGGAGTACTTAAGCAACAGGAAACAGCGAGTAACGGTGAGGGGGAAGACATCAGAGTGGCGAGATGTCACCAGCGGAGTCCCACAGGGCTCAGTACTTGGACCCATCCTGTTTCTAATATATGTGAACGATCTTCCAGAGGGTATAGACTCATTCCTCTCGATGTTTGCTGATGATGCAAAAATTATGAGAAGAATCAAGACGGATGAAGATAGACAGAGACTACAGGATGACCTGGATAAACTGGAGGAATGGTCTAGAAAATGGCTGCTGAAGTTCAACTCTGGAAAGTGTAAGGTGATGAAATTAGGCGAAGGGAGCAGGAGGCTGAACACAAGGTATCATCTGGGAGGGGAAATCCTGCAAGAATCAAATAGAGAGAAGGATCTGGGGGTTGATATCACACCGAACCTGTCCCCAGAGGCCCACATCAAAAGAATATCATCAGCGGCATATGCTAGACTGGCCAACATAAGAACCGCCTTCAGAAACTTGTGTAAGGAATCTTTCAGAACCCTGTATACCACTTATGTAAGACCAATCCTGGAGTATGCAGCTCCAGCCTGGAGTCCATACCTAGTTAAACACAAGACAAAGTTAGAGAAGATTCAGCGGTATGCCACCAGGCTCGTCCCGGAACTGAGAGGATTGAGCTACGAGGAAAGGCTAAAGGAGCTGAACCTCACAACCCTGGAAAACAGAAGAGTAAGGGGAGACATGATAACCACCTACAAAATTCTCAGGGAAATTGACAGGGTGGACAAAGACAAACTCTTCAGCACGGGTGGGACACGAACAAGGGGACACAGGTGGAAACTTAGTACCCAGATGAGCCACAGAGACGTTAGAAAGAATTTTTTCAGTGTCAGAGTAGTTAATAAATGGAATGCACTAGGAAGTGATGTGGTGGAGGCTGACTCCATACACAGTTTCAAATGTAGGTATGATAGAGCCCAGTAGGCTCAGGAATCTGTACACCAGTTGATTGACAGTTGAGAGGCGGGACCAAAGAGCCAAAGCTCAACCCCCGCAAGCACAATTAGGTGAGTACAATTAGGTGAGTACACACACACACACACACACACACACACACACACACACACACCCACCCACACACACACACACACACACACACACACACACACACACACACACACACACACACACACACACACACACACACACACACACACACACACACACACACACACACACACACACACACACACACACACACACACACACACACACACAGAAGGCTGGGCAGACTGCATATTTCTTGACTGCCAAAAGGCCTTTGATACGGTACCGCACATGAGACTGCTATACAAACTTGAGAGGCAGGCAGGAGTAAGCGGAAAGGCCCTAGTATGGGTGAAGAACTACCTAACAGGAAGGAGCCAGAGGGTAATGGTAAGGGGCGAAAAGTCGGACTGGCGAACAGTAACAAGTGGAGTACCTCAAGGATCGGTGCTGGGACCAATCCTCTTTCTAATTTACGTAAATGATATGTTTACAGGAGTGGAATCATACATGTCAATGTTTGCAGATGACGCAAAATTAATGAGAAGAGTTGTGACAGACGAGGATTGTAGGATCCTCCAAGAGGACTTAAACAGGCTGCAGAGATGGTCAGGGAAATGGCTACTGGAGTTTAACACCAGTAAATGTAAAGTTATGGAAATGGGATCAGGTGACAGGAGACCAAAGGGACAGTACACAATGAAGGGGAACAGCCTACCTGTAACGATTCGAGAAAGAGACCTGGGAGTGGATGTGACACCTAATCTAACTCCTGAGGCACATATAAATAGGATAACGACAGCAGCGTACTCTACACTGGCGAAAATTAGAACTTCATTCAGAAACCTAAATGAGGAAGCTTTTAGGGCGCTTTACACTGCCTACGTGAGACCCGTCTTAGAGTATGCCGCGCCATCATGGAGCCCCCACCTGAAGAAACACAAAAAGAAACTGGAGAAGGTTCAGAGGTTTGCGACGAGGCTTGTCCCAGAGCTACGAGGGATGGGATATGAAGAGCGGCTGAAGGAACTGAACCTTACGACACTAGAGAAAAGAAGGGAGAGAGGAGATATGATAGGGACATATAAAATACTCAGGGGAATTGACAAAGTGGAAATAGATGAAATGTTCACACGTAATAATAACAGAATGAGGGGACATGGGTGGAAACTGGAAACTCAGATGAGTCACAGAGATGTTAGGAAGTTTTCTTTTAGCGTGAGAGTAGTAGAAAAATGGAATGCACTTGGGGAACAGGTTGTGGAAGCAAATACTATTCATACTTTTAAAACAAAGGTATGATAGGGAAATGGGACAGGAGTCATTGCTGTAAACAACCGATAGCTAGAAAGGCGGGATCCAAGAGTCAATGCTCGATCCTGCAAGCACATATAGGTGAGTACATATAGGTGAGTACACACACACACACACACACACACACACACACACACACACACACACACACACACACACACACACACACACACACACACACACACACACACACACACACTTACTAACGTACTAGTACGTTACTTAAGCAACAGGAAACTTAACGGGAGTACTTAAGCAACAGGAAACAGCGAGTAACGGTGAGGGGGAAGACATCAGAGTGGCGAGATGTCACCAGCGGAGTCCCACAGGGCTCAGTACTTGGACCCATCCTGTTTCTAATATATGTGAACGATCTTCCAGAGGGTATAGACTCATTCCTCTCGATGTTTGCTGATGATGCAAAAATTATGAGAAGAATCAAGACGGATGAAGATAGACAGAGACTACAGGATGACCTGGATAAACTGGAGGAATGGTCTAGAAAATGGCTGCTGAAGTTCAACTCTGGAAAGTGTAAGGTGATGAAATTAGGCGAAGGGAGCAGGAGGCTGAACACAAGGTATCATCTGGGAGGGGAAATCCTGCAAGAATCAAATAGAGAGAAGGATCTGGGGGTTGATATCACACCGAACCTGTCCCCAGAGGCCCACATCAAAAGAATATCATCAGCGGCATATGCTAGACTGGCCAACATAAGAACTGCCTTCAGAAACTTGTGTAAGGAATCTTTCAGAACCCTGTATACCACTTATGTAAGACCAATCCTGGAGTATGCAGCTCCAGCCTGGAGTCCATACCTAGTTAAACACAAGACAAAGTTAGAGAAGATTCAGCGGTATGCCACCAGGCTCGTCCCGGAACTGAGAGGATTGAGCTACGAGGAAAGGCTAAAGGAGCTGAACCTCACATCCCTGGAAAACAGAAGAGTAAGGGGAGACATGATAACCACCTACAAAATTCTCAGGGAAATTGACAGGGTGGACAAAGACAAACTCTTCAGCACGGGTGGGACACGAACAAGGGGACACAGGTGGAAACTTAGTACCCAGATGAGCCACAGAGACGTTAGAAAGAATTTTTTCAGTGTCAGAGTAGTTAATAAATGGAATGCACTAGGAAGTGATGTGGTGGAGGCTGACTCCATACACAGTTTCAAATGTAGGTATGATAGAGCCCAGTAGGCTCAGGAATCTGTACACCAGTTGATTGACAGTTGAGAGGCGGGACCAAAGAGCCAAAGCTCAACCCCCGCAAGCACAATTAGGTGAGTACAATTAGGTGAGTACACACACACACACACACACACACACACACACACACACACACACACACACACACAAACACACACACACACACACACACACACACACACACACACACACACACACACACACACACACACACACACACACACACACACACACACACACACACACACACACACACACACACACACACACACACACACACACACACACACACACAGAAGGCTGGGCAGACTGCATATTTCTTGACTGCCAAAAGGCCTTTGATACGGTACCGCACATGAGACTGCTATACAAACTTGAGAGGCAGGCAGGAGTAAGCGGAAAGGCCCTAGTATGGGTGAAGAACTACCTAACAGGAAGGAGCCAGAGGGTAATGGTAAGGGGCGAAAAGTCGGACTGGCGAACAGTAACAAGTGGAGTACCTCAAGGATCGGTGCTGGGACCAATCCTCTTTCTAATTTACGTAAATGATATGTTTACAGGAGTGGAATCATACATGTCAATGTTTGCAGATGACGCAAAATTAATGAGAAGAGTTGTGACAGACGAGGATTGTAGGATCCTCCAAGAGGACTTAAACAGGCTGCAGAGATGGTCAGGGAAATGGCTACTGGAGTTTAACACCAGTAAATGTAAAGTTATGGAAATGGGATCAGGTGACAGGAGACCAAAGGGACAGTACACAATGAAGGGGAACAGCCTACCTGTAACGATTCGAGAAAGAGACCTGGGAGTGGATGTGACACCTAATCTAACTCCTGAGGCACATATAAATAGGATAACGACAGCAGCGTACTCTACACTGGCGAAAATTAGAACTTCATTCAGAAACCTAAATGAGGAAGCTTTTAGGGCGCTTTACACTGCCTACGTGAGACCCGTCTTAGAGTATGCCGCGCCATCATGGAGCCCCCACCTGAAGAAACACATAAAGAAACTGGAGAAGGTTCAGAGGTTTGCGACGAGGCTTGTCCCAGAGCTACGAGGGATGGGATATGAAGAGCGGCTGAAGGAACTGAACCTTACGACACTAGAGAAAAGAAGGGAGAGAGGAGATATGATAGGGACATATAAAATACTCAGGGGAATTGACAAAGTGGAAATAGATGAAATGTTCACACGTAATAATAACAGAATGAGGGGACATGGGTGGAAACTGGAAACTCAGATGAGTCACAGAGATGTTAGGAAGTTTTCTTTTAGCGTGAGAGTAGTAGAAAAATGGAATGCACTTGGGGAACAGGTTGTGGAAACAAATACTATTCATACTTTTAAAACTAGGTATGATAGGGAAATGGGACAGGAGTCATTGCTGTAAACAACCGATAGCTAGAAAGGCGGGATCCAAGAGTCAATGCTCGATCCTGCAAGCACATATAGGTGAGTACATATAGGTGAGTACACACACACACACACACACACACACACACACACACACACACACACACACACACACACACACACACACACACACACACACACACACACACACACTTACTAACGTACTAGTACGTTACTTAAGCAACAGGAAATTTAACGGGAGTACTTAAGCAACAGGAAACAGCGAGTAACGGTGAGGGGGAAGACATCAGAGTGGCGAGATGTCAGCAGCGGAGTCCCACAGGGCTCAGTACTTGGACCCATCCTGTTTCTAATATATGTGAACGATCTTCCAGAGGGTATAGACTCATTCCTCTCGATGTTTGCTGATGATGCAAAAATTATGAGAAGAATCAAGACGGATGAAGATAGACAGAGACTACAGGATGACCTGGATAAACTGGAGGAATGGTCTAGAAAATGGCTGCTGAAGTTCAACTCTGGAAAGTGTAAGGTGATGAAATTAGGCGAAGGGAGCAGGAGGCTGAACACAAGGTATCATCTGGGAGGGGAAATCCTGCAAGAATCAAATAGAGAGAAGGATCTGGGGGTTGATATCACACCGAACCTGTCCCCAGAGGCCCACATCAAAAGAATATCATCAGCGGCATATGCTAGACTGGCCAACATAAGAACTGCCTTCAGAAACTTGTGTAAGGAATCTTTCAGAACCCTGTATACCACTTATGTAAGACCAATCCTGGAGTATGCAGCTCCAGCCTGGAGTCCATACCTAGTTAAACACAAGACAAAGTTAGAGAAGATTCAGCGGTATGCCACCAGGCTCGTCCCGGAACTGAGAGGATTGAGCTACGAGGAAAGGCTAAAGGAGCTGAACCTCACATCCCTGGAAAACAGAAGAGTAAGGGGAGACATGATAACCACCTACAAAATTCTCAGGGAAATTGACAGGGTGGACAAAGACAAACTCTTCAGCACGGGTGGGACACGAACAAGGGGACACAGGTGGAAACTTAGTACCCAGATGAGCCACAGAGACGTTAGAAAGAATTTTTTCAGTGTCAGAGTAGTTAATAAATGGAATGCACTAGGAAGTGATGTGGTGGAGGCTGACTCCATACACAGTTTCAAATGTAGGTATGATAGAGCCCAGTAGGCTCAGGAATCTGTACACCAGTTGATTGACAGTTGAGAGGCGGGACCAAAGAGCCAAAGCTCAACCCCCGCAAGCACAATTAGGTGAGTACAATTAGGTGAGTACACACACACACACACACACACACACACACACACACACACACACACACACACACACACACACACACACACACACACACACACACACACACACACACACACACACACACACACACACACACACACCCACCCACCCACACACACACACACACACACACACACACACACACACACACACACACACACACACACACACACACACACACACACACACACACACACACACACAGAGAAGGCTGGGCAGACTGCATATTTCTTGACTGCCAAAAGGCCTTTGATACGGTACCGCACATGAGACTGCTATACAAACTTGAGAGGCAGGCAGGAGTAAGCGGAAAGGCCCTAGTATGGGTGAAGAACTACCTAACAGGAAGGAGCCAGAGGGTAATGGTAAGGGGCGAAAAGTCGGACTGGCGAACAGTAACAAGTGGAGTACCTCAAGGATCGGTGCTGGGACCAATCCTCTTTCTAATTTACGTAAATGATATGTTTACAGGAGTGGAATCATACATGTCAATGTTTGCAGATGACGCAAAATTAATGAGAAGAGTTGTGACAGACGAGGATTGTAGGATCCTCCAAGAGGACTTAAACAGGCTGCAGAGATGGTCAGGGAAATGGCTACTGGAGTTTAACACCAGTAAATGTAAAGTTATGGAAATGGGATCAGGTGACAGGAGACCAAAGGGACAGTACACAATGAAGGGGAACAGCCTACCTGTAACGATTCGAGAAAGAGACCTGGGAGTGGATGTGACACCTAATCTAACTCCTGAGGCACATATAAATAGGATAACGACAGCAGCGTACTCTACACTGGCGAAAATTAGAACTTCATTCAGAAACCTAAATAAGGAAGCTTTTAGGGCGCTTTACACTGCCTACGTGAGACCCGTCTTAGAGTATGCCGCGCCATCATGGAGCCCCCACCTGAAGAAACACAAAAAGAAACTGGAGAAGGTTCAGAGGTTTGCGACGAGGCTTGTCCCAGAGCTACGAGGGATGGGATATGAAGAGCGGCTGAAGGAACTGAACCTTACGACACTAGAGAAAAGAAGGGAGAGAGGAGATATGATAGGGACATATAAAATACTCAGGGGAATTGACAAAGTGGAAATAGATGAAATGTTCACACGTAATAATAACAGAATGAGGGGACATGGGTGGAAACTGGAAACTCAGATGAGTCACAGAGATGTTAGGAAGTTTTCTTTTAGCGTGAGAGTAGTAGAAAAATGGAATGCACTTGGGGAACAGGTTGTGGAAGCAAATACTATTCATACTTTTAAAACAAAGGTATGATAGGGAAATGGGACAGGAGTCATTGCTGTAAACAACCGATAGCTAGAAAGGCGGGATCCAAGAGTCAATGCTCGATCCTGCAAGCACATATAGGTGAGTACATATAGGTGAGTACACACACACACACACACACACACACACACACACACACACACACACACACACACACACACACACACACACACACACACACACACACACACACACACACACACACACACACACACACACTTACTAACGTACTAGTACGTTACTTAAGCAACAGGAAACTTAACGGGAGTACTTAAGCAACAGGAAACAGCGAGTAACGGTGAGGGGGAAGACATCAGAGTGGCGAGATGTCACCAGCGGAGTCCCACAGGGCTCAGTACTTGGACCCATCCTGTTTCTAATATATGTGAACGATCTTCCAGAGGGTATAGACTCATTCCTCTCGATGTTTGCTGATGATGCAAAAATTATGAGAAGAATCAAGACGGATGAAGATAGACAGAGACTACAGGATGACCTGGATAAACTGGAGGAATGGTCTAGAAAATGGCTGCTGAAGTTCAACTCTGGAAAGTGTAAGGTGATGAAATTAGGCGAAGGGAGCAGGAGGCTGAACACAAGGTATCATCTGGGAGGGGAAATCCTGCAAGAATCAAATAGAGAGAAGGATCTGGGGGTTGATATCACACCGAACCTGTCCCCAGAGGCCCACATCAAAAGAATATCATCAGCGGCATATGCTAGACTGGCCAACATAAGAACTGCCTTCAGAAACTTGTGTAAGGAATCTTTCAGAACCCTGTATACCACTTATGTAAGACCAATCCTGGAGTATGCAGCTCCAGCCTGGAGTCCATACCTAGTTAAACACAAGACAAAGTTAGAGAAGATTCAGCGGTATGCCACCAGGCTCGTCCCGGAACTGAGAGGATTGAGCTACGAGGAAAGGCTAAAGGAGCTGAACCTCACATCCCTGGAAAACAGAAGAGTAAGGGGAGACATGATAACCACCTACAAAATTCTCAGGGAAATTGACAGGGTGGACAAAGACAAACTCTTCAGCACGGGTGGGACACGAACAAGGGGACACAGGTGGAAACTTAGTACCCAGATGAGCCACAGAGACGTTAGAAAGAATTTTTTCAGTGTCAGAGTAGTTAATAAATGGAATGCACTAGGAAGTGATGTGGTGGAGGCTGACTCCATACACAGTTTCAAATGTAGGTATGATAGAGCCCAGTAGGCTCAGGAATCTGTACACCAGTTGATTGACAGTTGAGAGGCGGGACCAAAGAGCCAAAGCTCAACCCCCGCAAGCACAATTAGGTGAGTACAATTAGGTGAGTACACACACACACACACACACACACACACACACACACACACACACACACACACACACACACACACACACACACACACACACACACACACACACACACACACACACACACACACACACACACACACACACACACACACACACACACACACACACACACACACACACACACACACACACACACACACACACACACACAGAGAAGGCTGGGCAGACTGCATATTTCTTGACTGCCAAAAGGCCTTTGATACGGTACCGCACATGAGACTGCTATACAAACTTGAGAGGCAGGCAGGAGTAAGCGGAAAGGCCCTAGTATGGGTGAAGAACGACCTAACTGGAAGGAGCCAGAGGGTAATGGTAAGGGGCGAAAAGTCGGACTGGCGAACAGTAACAAGTGGAGTACCTCAAGGATCGGTGCTGGGACCAATCCTCTTTCTAATTTACGTAAATGATATGTTTACAGGAGTGGAATCATACATGTCAATGTTTGCAGATGACGCAAAATTAATGAGAAGAGTTGTGACAGACGAGGATTGTAGGATCCTCCAAGAGGACTTAAACAGGCTGCAGAGATGGTCAGGGAAATGGCTACTGGAGTTTAACACCAGTAAATGTAAAGTTATGGAAATGGGATCAGGTGACAGGAGACCAAAGGGACAGTACACAATGAAGGGGAACAGCCTACCTGTAACGATTCGAGAAAGAGACCTGGGAGTGGATGTGACACCTAATCTAACTCCTGAGGCACATATAAATAGGATAACGACAGCAGCGTACTCTACACTGGCGAAAATTAGAACTTCATTCAGAAACCTAAATGAGGAAGCTTTTAGGGCGCTTTACACTGCCTACGTGAGACCCGTCTTAGAGTATGCCGCGCCATCATGGAGCCCCCACCTGAAGAAACACATAAAGAAACTGGAGAAGGTTCAGAGGTTTGCGACGAGGCTTGTCCCAGAGCTACGAGGGATGGGATATGAAGAGCGGCTGAAGGAACTGAACCTTACGACACTAGAGAAAAGAAGGGAGAGAGGAGATATGATAGGGACATATAAAATACTCAGGGGAATTGACAAAGTGGAAATAGATGAAATGTTCACACGTAATAATAACAGAATGAGGGGACATGGGTGGAAACTGGAAACTCAGATGAGTCACAGAGATGTTAGGAAGTTTTCTTTTAGCGTGAGAGTAGTAGAAAAATGGAATGCACTTGGGGAACAGGTTGTGGAAGCAAATACTATTCATACTTTTAAAACTAGGTATGATAGGGAAATGGGACAGGAGTCATTGCTGTAAACAACCGATAGCTAGAAAGGCGGGATCCAAGAGTCAATGCTCGATCCTGCAAGCACATATAGGTGAGTACATATAGGTGAGTACACACACACACACACACACACACACACACACACACACACACACACACACACACACACACACACACACACACACACACACACACACTTACTAACGTACTAGTACGTTACTTAAGCAACAGGAAACTTAACGGGAGTACTTAAGCAACAGGAAACAGCGAGTAACGGTGAGGGGGAAGACATCAGAGTGGCGAGATGTCACCAGCGGAGTCCCACAGGGCTCAGTACTTGGACCCATCCTGTTTCTAATATATGTGAACGATCTTCCAGAGGGTATAGACTCATTCCTCTCGATGTTTGCTGATGATGCAAAAATTATGAGAAGAATCAAGACGGATGAAGATAGACAGAGACTACAGGATGACCTGGATAAACTGGAGGAATGGTCTAGAAAATGGCTGCTGAAGTTCAACTCTGGAAAGTGTAAGGTGATGAAATTAGGCGAAGGGAGCAGGAGGCTGAACACAAGGTATCATCTGGGAGGGGAAATCCTGCAAGAATCAAATAGAGAGAAGGATCTGGGGGTTGATATCACACCGAACCTGTCCCCAGAGGCCCACATCAAAAGAATATCATCAGCGGCATATGCTAGACTGGCCAACATAAGAACTGCCTTCAGAAACTTGTGTAAGGAATCTTTCAGAACCCTGTATACCACTTATGTAAGACCAATCCTGGAGTATGCAGCTCCAGCCTGGAGTCCATACCTAGTTAAACACAAGACAAAGTTAGAGAAGATTCAGCGGTATGCCACCAGGCTCGTCCCGGAACTGAGAGGATTGAGCTACGAGGAAAGGCTAAAGGAGCTGAACCTCACATCCCTGGAAAACAGAAGAGTAAGGGGAGACATGATAACCACCTACAAAATTCTCAGGGAAATTGACAGGGTGGACAAAGACAAACTCTTCAGCACGGGTGGGACACGAACAAGGGGACACAGGTGGAAACTTAGTACCCAGATGAGCCACAGAGACGTTAGAAAGAATTTTTTCAGTGTCAGAGTAGTTAATAAATGGAATGCACTAGGAAGTGATGTGGTGGAGGCTGACTCCATACACAGTTTCAAATGTAGGTATGATAGAGCCCAGTAGGCTCAGGAATCTGTACACCAGTTGATTGACAGTTGAGAGGCGGGACCAAAGAGCCAAAGCTCAACCCCCGCAAACACAATTAGGTGAGTACAATTAGGTGAGTACACACACACACACACACACACACACACACACACACACACACACACACACACACACACACACACACACACACACACACACACACACACACACACACACACACACACACACACACACACACACACACACACACACACACACACACACACACACACACACACACACACACACACACACACACACACACACACACACACACACACACACACACAGAGAAGGCTGGGCAGACTGCATATTTCTTGACTGCCAAAAGGCCTTTGATACGGTACCGCACATGAGACTGCTATACAAACTTGAGAGGCAGGCAGGAGTAAGCGGAAAGGCCCTAGTATGGGTGAAGAACTACCTAACAGGAAGGAGCCAGAGGGTAATGGTAAGGGGCGAAAAGTCGGACTGGCGAACAGTAACAAGTGGAGTACTTCAAGGATCGGTGCTGGGACCAATCCTCTTTCTAATTTACGTAAATGATATGTTTACAGGAGTGGAATCATACATGTCAATGTTTGCAGATGACGCAAAATTAATGAGAAGAGTTGTGACAGACGAGGATTGTAGGATCCTCCAAGAGGACTTAAACAGGCTGCAGAGATGGTCAGGGAAATGGCTACTGGAGTTTAACACCAGTAAATGTAAAGTTATGGAAATGGGATCAGGTGACAGGAGACCAAAGGGACAGTACACAATGAAGGGGAACAGCCTACCTGTAACGATTCGAGAAAGAGACCTGGGAGTGGATGTGACACCTAATCTAACTCCTGAGGCACATATAAATAGGATAACGACAGCAGCGTACTCTACACTGGCGAAAATTAGAACTTCATTCAGAAACCTAAATGAGGAAGCTTTTAGGGCGCTTTACACTGCCTACGTGAGACCCGTCTTAGAGTATGCCGCGCCATCATGGAGCCCCCACCTGAAGAAACACATAAAGAAACTGGAGAAGGTTCAGAGGTTTGCGACGAGGCTTGTCCCAGAGCTACGAGGGATGGGATATGAAGAGCGGCTGAAGGAACTGAACCTTACGACACTAGAGAAAAGAAGGGAGAGAGGAGATATGATAGGGACATATAAAATACTCAGGGGAATTGACAAAGTGGAAATAGATGAAATGTTCACACGTAATAATAACAGAATGAGGGGACATGGGTGGAAACTGGAAACTCAGATGAGTCACAGAGATGTTAGGAAGTTTTCTTTTAGCGTGAGAGTAGTAGAAAAATGGAATGCACTTGGGGAACAGGTTGTGGAAGCAAATACTATTCATACTTTTAAAACTAGGTATGATAGGGAAATGGGACAGGAGTCATTGCTGTAAACAACCGATAGCTAGAAAGGCGGGATCCAAGAGTCAATGCTCGATCCTGCAAGCACATATAGGTGAGTACATATAGGTGAGTACACACACACACACACACACACACACACACACACACACACACACACACACACACACACACACACACACACACACACACACACACACACACACTTACTAACGTACTAGTACGTTACTTAAGCAACAGGAAACTTAACGGGAGTACTTAAGCAACAGGAAACAGCGAGTAACGGTGAGGGGGAAGACATCAGAGTGGCGAGATGTCACCAGCGGAGTCCCACAGGGCTCAGTACTTGGACCCATCCTGTTTCTAATATATGTGAACGATCTTCCAGAGGGTATAGACTCATTCCTCTCGATGTTTGCTGATGATGCAAAAATTATGAGAAGAATCAAGACGGATGAAGATAGACAGAGACTACAGGATGACCTGGATAAACTGGAGGAATGGTCTAGAAAATGGCTGCTGAAGTTCAACTCTGGAAAGTGTAAGGTGATGAAATTAGGCGAAGGGAGCAGGAGGCTGAACACAAGGTATCATCTGGGAGGGGAAATCCTGCAAGAATCAAATAGAGAGAAGGATCTGGGGGTTGATATCACACCGAACCTGTCCCCAGAGGCCCACATCAAAAGAATATCATCAGCGGCATATGCTAGACTGGCCAACATAAGAACTGCCTTCAGAAACTTGTGTAAGGAATCTTTCAGAACCCTGTATACCACTTATGTAAGACCAATCCTGGAGTATGCAGCTCCAGCCTGGAGTCCATACCTAGTTAAACACAAGACAAAGTTAGAGAAGATTCAGCGGTATGCCACCAGGCTCGTCCCGGAACTGAGAGGATTGAGCTACGAGGAAAGGCTAAAGGAGCTGAACCTCACATCCCTGGAAAACAGAAGAGTAAGGGGAGACATGATAACCACCTACAAAATTCTCAGGGAAATTGACAGGGTGGACAAAGACAAACTCTTCAGCACGGGTGGGACACGAACAAGGGGACACAGGTGGAAACTTAGTACCCAGATGAGCCACAGAGACGTTAGAAAGAATTTTTTCAGCGTCAGAGTAGTTAATAAATGGAATGCACTAGGAAGTGATGTGGTGGAGGCTGACTCCATACACAGTTTCAAATGTAGGTATGATAGAGCCCAGTAGGCTCAGGAATCTGTACACCAGTTGATTGACAGTTGAGAGGCGGGACCAAAGAGCCAAAGCTCAACCCCCGCAAGCACAATTAGGTGAGTACAATTAGGTGAGTACACACACACACACACACACACACACACACACACACACACACACACACACACACACACACACACACACACACACACACACACACACACACACACACACACACACACACACACACACACACACACACACAGAAGGCTGGGCAGACTGCATATTTCTTGACTGCCAAAAGGCCTTTGATACGGTACCGCACATGAGACTGCTATACAAACTTGAGAGGCAGGCAGGAGTAAGCGGAAAGGCCCTAGTATGGGTGAAGAACTACCTAACAGGAAGGAGCCAGAGGGTAATGGTAAGGGGCGAAAAGTCGGACTGGCGAACAGTAACAAGTGGAGTACCTCAAGGATCGGTGCTGGGACCAATCCTCTTTCTAATTTACGTAAATGATATGTTTACAGGAGTGGAATCATACATGTCAATGTTTGCAGATGACGCAAAATTAATGAGAAGAGTTGTGACAGACGAGGATTGTAGGATCCTCCAAGAGGACTTAAACAGGCTGCAGAGATGGTCAGGGAAATGGCTACTGGAGTTTAACACCAGTAAATGTAAAGTTATGGAAATGGGATCAGGTGACAGGAGACCAAAGGGACAGTACACAATGAAGGGGAACAGCCTACCTGTAACGATTCGAGAAAGAGACCTGGGAGTGGATGTGACACCTAATCTAACTCCTGAGGCACATATAAATAGGATAACGACAGCAGCGTACTCTACACTGGCGAAAATTAGAACTTCATTCAGAAACCTAAATGAGGAAGCTTTTAGGGCGCTTTACACTGCCTACGTGAGACCCGTCTTAGAGTATGCCGCGCCATCATGGAGCCCCCACCTGAAGAAACACATAAAGAAACTGGAGAAGGTTCAGAGGTTTGCGACGAGGCTTGTCCCAGAGCTACGAGGGATGGGATATGAAGAGCGGCTGAAGGAACTGAACCTTACGACACTAGAGAAAAGAAGGGAGAGAGGAGATATGATAGGGACATATAAAATACTCAGGGGAATTGACAAAGTGGAAATAGATGAAATGTTCACACGTAATAATAACAGAATGAGGGGACATGGGTGGAAACTGGAAACTCAGATGAGTCACAGAGATGTTAGGAAGTTTTCTTTTAGCGTGAGAGTAGTAGAAAAATGGAATGCACTTGGGGAACAGGTTGTGGAAGCAAATACTATTCATACTTTTAAAACAAAGGTATGATAGGGAAATGGGACAGGAGTCATTGCTGTAAACAACCGATAGCTAGAAAGGCGGGATCCAAGAGTCAATGCTCGATCCTGCAAGCACATATAGGTGAGTACATATAGGTGAGTACACACACACACACACACACACACACACACACACACACACACACACACACACACACACACACACACACACACACACACACACACACACACACACACACACACACACACAGAGAAGGCTGGGCAGACTGCATATTTCTTGACTGCCAAAAGGCCTTTGATACGGTACCGCACATGAGACTGCTATACAAACTTGAGAGGCAGGCAGGAGTAAGCGGAAAGGCCCTAGTATGGGTGAAGAACTACCTAACAGGAGGGAGCCAGAGGGTAATGGTAAGGGGCGAAAAGTCGGACTGGCGAACAGTAACAAGTGGAGTACCTCAAGGATCGGTGCTGGGACCAATCCTCTTTCTAATTTACGTAAATGATATGTTTACAGGAGTGGAATCATACATGTCAATGTTTGCAGATGACGCAAAATTAATGAGAAGAGTTGTGACAGACGAGGATTGTAGGATCCTCCAAGAGGACTTAAACAGGCTGCAGAGATGGTCAGGGAAATGGCTACTGGAGTTTAACACCAGTAAATGTAAAGTTATGGAAATGGGATCAGGTGACAGGAGACCAAAGGGACAGTACACAATGAAGGGGAACAGCCTACCTGTAACGATTCGAGAAAGAGACCTGGGAGTGGATGTGACACCTAATCTAACTCCTGAGGCACATATAAATAGGATAACGACAGCAGCGTACTCTACACTGGCGAAAATTAGAACTTCATTCAGAAACCTAAATGAGGAAGCTTTTAGGGCGCTTTACACTGCCTACGTGAGACCCGTCTTAGAGTATGCCGCGCCATCATGGAGCCCCCACCTGAAGAAACACAAAAAGAAACTGGAGAAGGTTCAGAGGTTTGCGACGAGGCTTGTCCCAGAGCTACGAGGGATGGGATATGAAGAGCGGCTGAAGGAACTGAACCTTACGACACTAGAGAAAAGAAGGGAGAGAGGAGATATGATAGGGACATATAAAATACTCAGGGGAATTGACAAAGTGGAAATAGATGAAATGTTCACACGTAATAATAACAGAATGAGGGGACATGGGTGGAAACTGGAAACTCAGATGAGTCACAGAGATGTTAGGAAGCTTTCTTTTAGCGTGAGAGTAGTAGAAAAATGGAATGCACTTGGGGAACAGGTTGTGGAAGCAAATACTATTCATACTTTTAAAACAAAGGTATGATAGGGAAATGGGACAGGAGTCATTGCTGTAAACAACCGATAGCTAGAAAGGCGGGATCCAAGAGTCAATGCTCGATCCTGCAAGCACATATAGGTGAGTACATATAGGTGAGTACACACACACACACACACACACACACACACACACACACACACACACACACACACACACACACACACACACACACACACACACACACTTACTAACGTACTAGTACGTTACTTAAGCAACAGGAAACTTAACGGGAGTACTTAATCAACAGGAAACAGCGAGTAACGGTGAGGGGGAAGACATCAGAGTGGCGAGATGTCACCAGCGGAGTCCCACAGGGCTCAGTACTTGGACCCATCCTGTTTCTAATATATGTGAACGATCTTCCAGAGGGTATAGACTCATTCCTCTCGATGTTTGCTGATGATGCAAAAATTATGAGAAGAATCAAGACGGATGAAGATAGACAGAGACTACAGGATGACCTGGATAAACTGGAGGAATGGTCTAGAAAATGGCTGCTGAAGTTCAACTCTGGAAAGTGTAAGGTGATGAAATTAGGCGAAGGGAGCAGGAGGCTGAACACAAGGTATCATCTGGGAGGGGAAATCCTGCAAGAATCAAATAGAGAGAAGGATCTGGGGGTTGATATCACACCGAACCTGTCCCCAGAGGCCCACATCAAAAGAATATCATCAGCGGCATATGCTAGACTGGCCAACATAAGAACTGCCTTCAGAAACTTGTGTAAGGAATCTTTCAGAACCCTGTATACCACTTATGTAAGACCAATCCTGGAGTATGCAGCTCCAGCCTGGAGTCCATACCTAGTTAAACACAAGACAAAGTTAGAGAAGATTCAGCGGTATGCCACCAGGCTCGTCCCGGAACTGAGAGGATTGAGCTACGAGGAAAGGCTAAAGGAGCTGAACCTCACATCCCTGGAAAACAGAAGAGTAAGGGGAGACATGATAACCACCTACAAAATTCTCAGGGAAATTGACAGGGTGGACAAAGACAAACTCTTCAGCACGGGTGGGACACGAACAAGGGGACACAGGTGGAAACTTAGTACCCAGATGAGCCACAGAGACGTTAGAAAGAATTTTTTCAGTGTCAGAGTAGTTAATAAATGGAATGCACTAGGAAGTGATGTGGTGGAGGCTGACTCCATACACAGTTTCAAATGTAGGTATGATAGAGCCCAGTAGGCTCAGGAATCTGTACACCAGTTGATTGACAGTTGAGAGGCGGGACCAAAGAGCCAAAGCTCAACCCCCGCAAGCACAATTAGGTGAGTACAATTAGGTGAGTACACACACACACACACACACACACACACACACACACACACACACACACACACACAAACACACACACACACACACACACACACACACACACACACACACACACACACACACACACACACACACACACACACACACACACACACACACACACACACACAGAAGGCTGGGCAGACTGCATATTTCTTGACTGCCAAAAGGCCTTTGATACGGTACCGCACATGAGACTGCTATACAAACTTGAGAGGGAGGCAGGAGTAAGCGGAAAGGCCCTAGTATGGGTGAAGAACGACCTAACTGGAAGGAGCCAGAGGGTAATGGTAAGGGGCGAAAAGTCGGACTGGCGAACAGTAACAAGTGGAGTACCTCAAGGATCGGTGCTGGGACCAATCCTCTTTCTAATTTACGTAAATGATATGTTTACAGGAGTGGAATCATACATGTCAATGTTTGCAGATGACGCAAAATTAATGAGAAGAGTTGTGACAGACGAGGATTGTAGGATCCTCCAAGAGGACTTAAACAGGCTGCAGAGATGGTCAGGGAAATGGCTACTGGAGTTTAACACCAGTAAATGTAAAGTTATGGAAATGGGATCAGGTGACAGGAGACCAAAGGGACAGTACACAATGAAGGGGAACAGCCTACCTGTAACGATTCGAGAAAGAGACCTGGGAGTGGATGTGACACCTAATCTAACTCCTGAGGCACATATAAATAGGATAACGACAGCAGCGTACTCTACACTGGCGAAAATTAGAACTTCATTCAGAAACCTAAATGAGGAAGCTTTTAGGGCGCTTTACACTGCCTACGTGAGACCCGTCTTAGAGTATGCCGCGCCATCATGGAGCCCCCACCTGAAGAAACACATAAAGAAACTGGAGAAGGTTCAGAGGTTTGCGACGAGGCTTGTCCCAGAGCTACGAGGGATGGGATATGAAGAGCGGCTGAAGGAACTGAACCTTACGACACTAGAGAAAAGAAGGGAGAGAGGAGATATGATAGGGACATAAAATACTCAGGGGAATTGACAAAGTGGAAATAGATGAAATGTTCACACGTAATAATAACAGAATGAGGGGACATGGGTGGAAACTGGAAACTCAGATGAGTCACAGAGATGTTAGGAAGCTTTCTTTTAGCGTGAGAGTAGTAGAAAAATGGAATGCACTTGGGGAACAGGTTGTGGAAGCAAATACTATTCATACTTTTAAAACAAAGGTATGATAGGGAAATGGGACAGGAGTCATTGCTGTAAACAACCGATAGCTAGAAAGGCGGGATCCAAGAGTCAATGCTCGATCCTGCAAGCACATATAGGTGAGTACATATAGGTGAGTACACACACACACACACACACACACACACACACACACACACACACACACACACACACACACACACACACACACACACACTTACTAACGTACTAGTACGTTACTTAAGCAACAGGAAACTTAACGGGAGTACTTAATCAACAGGAAACAGCGAGTAACGGTGAGGGGGAAGACATCAGAGTGGCGAGATGTCACCAGCGGAGTCCCACAGGGCTCAGTACTTGGACCCATCCTGTTTCTAATATATGTGAACGATCTTCCAGAGGGTATAGACTCATTCCTCTCGATGTTTGCTGATGATGCAAAAATTATGAGAAGAATCAAGACGGATGAAGATAGACAGAGACTACAGGATGACCTGGATAAACTGGAGGAATGGTCTAGAAAATGGCTGCTGAAGTTCAACTCTGGAAAGTGTAAGGTGATGAAATTAGGCGAAGGGAGCAGGAGGCTGAACACAAGGTATCATCTGGGAGGGGAAATCCTGCAAGAATCAAATAGAGAGAAGGATCTGGGGGTTGATATCACACCGAACCTGTCCCCAGAGGCCCACATCAAAAGAATATCATCAGCGGCATATGCTAGACTGGCCAACATAAGAACTGCCTTCAGAAACTTGTGTAAGGAATCTTTCAGAACCCTGTATACCACTTATGTAAGACCAATCCTGGAGTATGCAGCTCCAGCCTGGAGTCCATACCTAGTTAAACACAAGACAAAGTTAGAGAAGATTCAGCGGTATGCCACCAGGCTCGTCCCGGAACTGAGAGGATTGAGCTACGAGGAAAGGCTAAAGGAGCTGAACCTCACATCCCTGGAAAACAGAAGAGTAAGGGGAGACATGATAACCACCTACAAAATTCTCAGGGAAATTGACAGGGTGGACAAAGACAAACTCTTCATCACGGGTGGGACACGAACAAGGGGACACAGGTGGAAACTTAGTACCCAGATGAGCCACAGAGACGTTAGAAAGAATTTTTTCAGTGTCAGAGTAGTTAATAAATGGAATGCACTAGGAAGTGATGTGGTGGAGGCTGACTCCATACACAGTTTCAAATGTAGGTATGATAGAGCCCAGTAGGCTCAGGAATCTGTACACCAGTTGATTGACAGTTGAGAGGCGGGACCAAAGAGCCAAAGCTCAACCCCCGCAAGCACAATTAGGTGAGTACAATTAGGTGAGTACACACACACACACACACACACACACACACACACACACACACACACACACACACACAAACACACACACACACACACACACACACACACACACACACACACACACACACACACACACACACACACACACACACACACACACACACACACACACACACACACACACACACACACACACACACAGAGAAGGCTGGGCAGACTGCATATTTCTTGACTGCCAAAAGGCCTTTGATACGGTACCGCACATGAGACTGCTATACAAACTTGAGAGGCAGGCAGGAGTAAGCGGAAAGGCCCTAGTATGGGTGAAGAACGACCTAACTGGAAGGAGCCAGAGGGTAATGGTAAGGGGCGAAAAGTCGGACTGGCGAACAGTAACAAGTGGAGTACCTCAAGGATCGGTGCTGGGACCAATCCTCTTTCTAATTTACGTAAATGATATGTTTACAGGAGTGGAATCATACATGTCAATGTTTGCAGATGACGCAAAATTAATGAGAAGAGTTGTGACAGACGAGGATTGTAGGATCCTCCAAGAGGACTTAAACAGGCTGCAGAGATGGTCAGGGAAATGGCTACTGGAGTTTAACACCAGTAAATGTAAAGTTATGGAAATGGGATCAGGTGACAGGAGACCAAAGGGACAGTACACAATGAAGGGGAACAGCCTACCTGTAACGATTCGAGAAAGAGACCTGGGAGTGGATGTGACACCTAATCTAACTCCTGAGGCACATATAAATAGGATAACGACAGCAGCGTACTCTACACTGGCGAAAATTAGAACTTCATTCAGAAACCTAAATGAGGAAGCTTTTAGGGCGCTTTACACTGCCTACGTGAGACCCGTCTTAGAGTATGCCGCGCCATCATGGAGCCCCCACCTGAAGAAACACATAAAGAAACTGGAGAAGGTTCAGAGGTTTGCGACGAGGCTTGTCCCAGAGCTACGAGGGATGGGATATGAAGAGCGGCTGAAGGAACTGAACCTTACGACACTAGAGAAAAGAAGGGAGAGAGGAGATATGATAGGGACATATAAAATACTCAGGGGAATTGACAAAGTGGAAATAGATGAAATGTTCACACGTAATAATAACAGAATGAGGGGACATGGGTGGAAACTGGAAACTCAGATGAGTCACAGAGATGTTAGGAAGTTTTCTTTTAGCGTGAGAGTAGTAGAAAAATGGAATGCACTTGGGGAACAGGTTGTGGAAGCAAATACTATTCATACTTTTAAAACTAGGTATGATAGGGAAATGGGACAGGAGTCATTGCTGTAAACAACCGATAGCTAGAAAGGCGGGATCCAAGAGTCAATGCTCGATCCTGCAAGCACATATAGGTGAGTACATATAGGTGAGTACACACACACACACACACACACACACACACACACACACACACACACACACACACACACACACACACACACTTACTAACGTACTAGTACGTTACTTAAGCAACAGGAAACTTAACGGGAGTACTTAAGCAACAGGAAACAGCGAGTAACGGTGAGGGGGAAGACATCAGAGTGGCGAGATGTCACCAGCGGAGTCCCACAGGGCTCAGTACTTGGACCCATCCTGTTTCTAATATATGTGAACGATCTTCCAGAGGGTATAGACTCATTCCTCTCGATGTTTGCTGATGATGCAAAAATTATGAGAAGAATCAAGACGGATGAAGATAGACAGAGACTACAGGATGACCTGGATAAACTGGAGGAATGGTCTAGAAAATGGCTGCTGAAGTTCAACTCTGGAAAGTGTAAGGTGATGAAATTAGGCGAAGGGAGCAGGAGGCTGAACACAAGGTATCATCTGGGAGGGGAAATCCTGCAAGAATCAAATAGAGAGAAGGATCTGGGGGTTGATATCACACCGAACCTGTCCCCAGAGGCCCACATCAAAAGAATATCATCAGCGGCATATGCTAGACTGGCCAACATAAGAACTGCCTTCAGAAACTTGTGTAAGGAATCTTTCAGAACCCTGTATACCACTTATGTAAGACCAATCCTGGAGTATGCAGCTCCAGCCTGGAGTCCATACCTAGTTAAACACAAGACAAAGTTAGAGAAGATTCAGCGGTATGCCACCAGGCTCGTCCCGGAACTGAGAGGATTGAGCTACGAGGAAAGGCTAAAGGAGCTGAACCTCACATCCCTGGAAAACAGAAGAGTAAGGGGAGACATGATAACCACCTACAAAATTCTCAGGGAAATTGACAGGGTGGACAAAGACAAACTCTTCAGCACGGGTGGGACACGAACAAGGGGACACAGGTGGAAACTTAGTACCCAGATGAGCCACAGAGACGTTAGAAAGAATTTTTTCAGTGTCAGAGTAGTTAATAAATGGAATGCACTAGGAAGTGATGTGGTGGAGGCTGACTCCATACACAGTTTCAAATGTAGGTATGATACAGCCCAGTAGGCTCAGGAATCTGTACACCAGTTGATTGACAGTTGAGAGGCGGGACCAAAGAGCCAAAGCTCAACCCCCGCAAGCACAATTAGGTGAGTACAATTAGGTGAGTACACACACACACACACACACACACACACACACACACACACACACACACACACACACACACACACACACACACACACACACACACACACACACACACACACACACACACACAGAAGGCTGGGCAGACTGCATATTTCTTGACTGCCAAAAGGCCTTTGATACGGTACCGCACATGAGACTGCTATACAAACTTGAGAGGCAGGCAGGAGTAAGCGGAAAGGCCCTAGTATGGGTGAAGAACTACCTAACAGGAAGGAGCCAGAGGGTAATGGTAAGGGGCGAAAAGTCGGACTGGCGAACAGTAACAAGTGGAGTACCTCAAGGATCGGTGCTGGGACCAATCCTCTTTCTAATTTACGTAAATGATATGTTTACAGGAGTGGAATCATACATGTCAATGTTTGCAGATGACGCAAAATTAATGAGAAGAGTTGTGACAGACGAGGATTGTAGGATCCTCCAAGAGGACTTAAACAGGCTGCAGAGATGGTCAGGGAAATGGCTACTGGAGTTTAACACCAGTAAATGTAAAGTTATGGAAATGGGATCAGGTGACAGGAGACCAAAGGGACAGTACACAACGAAGGGGAACAGCCTACCTGTAACGATTCGAGAAAGAGACCTGGGAGTGGATGTGACACCTAATCTAACTCCTGAGGCACATATAAATAGGATAACGACAGCAGCGTACTCTACACTGGCGAAAATTAGAACTTCATTCAGAAACCTAAATGAGGAAGCTTTTAGGGCGCTTTACACTGCCTACGTGAGACCCGTCTTAGAGTATGCCGCGCCATCATGGAGCCCCCACCTGAAGAAACACATAAAGAAACTGGAGAAGGTTCAGAGGTTTGCGACGAGGCTTGTCCCAGAGCTACGAGGGATGGGATATGAAGAGCGGCTGAAGGAACTGAACCTTACGACACTAGAGAAAAGAAGGGAGAGAGGAGATATGATAGGGACATATAAAATACTCAGGGGAATTGACAAAGTGGAAATAGATGAAATGTTCACACGTAATAATAACAGAATGAGGGGACATGGGTGGAAACTGGAAACTCAGATGAGTCACAGAGATGTTAGGAAGTTTTCTTTTAGCGTGAGAGTAGTAGAAAAATGGAATGCACTTGGGGAACAGGTTGTGGAAGCAAATACTATTCATACTTTTAAAACTAGGTATGATAGGGAAATGGGACAGGAGTCATTGCTGTAAACAACCGATAGCTAGAAAGGCGGGATCCAAGAGTCAATGCTCGATCCTGCAAGCACATATAGGTGAGTACATATAGGTGAGTACACACACACACACACACACACACACACACACACACACACACACACACACACACACACACACACACACACACACACACACACACACACACACTTACTAACGTACTAGTACGTTACTTAAGCAACAGGAAACTTAACGGGAGTACTTAAGCAACAGGAAACAGCGAGTAACGGTGAGGGGGAAGACATCAGAGTGGCGAGATGTCACCAGCGGAGTCCCACAGGGCTCAGTACTTGGACCCATCCTGTTTCTAATATATGTGAACGATCTTCCAGAGGGTATAGACTCATTCCTCTCGATGTTTGCTGATGATGCAAAAATTATGAGAAGAATCAAGACGGATGAAGATAGACAGAGACTACAGGATGACCTGGATAAACTGGGGGAATGGTCTAGAAAATGGCTGCTGAAGTTCAACTCTGGAAAGTGTAAGGTGATGAAATTAGGCGAAGGGAGCAGGAGGCTGAACACAAGGTATCATCTGGGAGGGGAAATCCTGCAAGAATCAAATAGAGAGAAGGATCTGGGGGTTGATATCACACCGAACCTGTCCCCAGAGGCCCACATCAAAAGAATATCATCAGCGGCATATGCTAGACTGGCCAACATAAGAACTGCCTTCAGAAACTTGTGTAAGGAATCTTTCAGAACCCTGTATACCACTTATGTAAGACCAATCCTGGAGTATGCAGCTCCAGCCTGGAGTCCATACCTAGTTAAACACAAGACAAAGTTAGAGAAGATTCAGCGGTATGCCACCAGGCTCGTCCCGGAACTGAGAGGATTGAGCTACGAGGAAAGGCTAAAGGAGCTGAACCTCACATCCCTGGAAAACAGAAGAGTAAGGGGAGACATGATAACCACCTACAAAATTCTCAGGGAAATTGACAGGGTGGACAAAGACAAACTCTTCAGCACGGGTGGGACACGAACAAGGGGACACAGGTGGAAACTTAGTACCCAGATGAGCCACAGAGACGTTAGAAAGAATTTTTTCAGCGTCAGAGTAGTTAATAAATGGAATGCACTAGGAAGTGATGTGGTGGAGGCTGACTCCATACACAGTTTCAAATGTAGGTATGATAGAGCCCAGTAGGCTCAGGAATCTGTACACCAGTTGATTGACAGTTGAGAGGCGGGACCAAAGAGCCAAAGCTCAACCCCCGCAAGCACAATTAGGTGAGTACAATTAGGTGAGTACACACACACACACACACACACACACACACACACACACACACACACACACACACACACACACACACACACACAGAAGGCTGGGCAGACTGCATATTTCTTGACTGCCAAAAGGCCTTTGATACGGTACCGCACATGAGACTGCTATACAAACTTGAGAGGCAGGCAGGAGTAAGCGGAAAGGCCCTAGTATGGGTGAAGAACTACCTAACAGGAAGGAGCCAGAGGGTAATGGTAAGGGGCGAAAAGTCGGACTGGCGAACAGTAACAAGTGGAGTACCTCAAGGATCGGTGCTGGGACCAATCCTCTTTCTAATTTACGTAAATGATATGTTTACAGGAGTGGAATCATACATGTCAATGTTTGCAGATGACGCAAAATTAATGAGAAGAGTTGTGACAGACGAGGATTGTAGGATCCTCCAAGAGGACTTAAACAGGCTGCAGAGATGGTCAGGGAAATGGCTACTGGAGTTTAACACCAGTAAATGTAAAGTTATGGAAATGGGATCAGGTGACAGGAGACCAAAGG